>NW_026733055.1:37500-111895 GCF_028476545.2 Physella acuta
TCGCCCACCAATAACGTCACACTGGAAGGGGGTCCGTAATTTCAAGACGATGTTTGATGAGGAGAAGAGGGTGGGTCCAGATAGTATGAAGTCACACTTTCGTGTTTTAAAAAAGTAACGTTAGAAACTGATTTTTAGCTATTATTTCGCGTTTTAGAAACCTGCTCTAATGAATTGTAACAGAAATATACTGTTATAACCCCCCCCCCCCCCCGCTTACGCCACTGATTACAGCTAAAACATGCTTCTAGATCTAAATGTTTTGATAGATTTAAAGTAGATTTTTAAGTATAGGGCCGCCAGACCCTCACTGCCCCCCCCCCCCCCAAACGAAGTCATTTATGAATAACTAGTTGCTACTGCTGCCAGCAATCATCATTGGCTTGACAGTAAAATATTCACTCCCAGATGTCACACAAAAAAAAAATTACTCTCAATATTGATACAGACATGGATCACATCCTTAACCCAGGTTTATAAATTAATTTTTAATCCTTTGTAAGTAACAACAAAAACATTTTAGTTTTTATTCATGTCTGTTTTTTTTTTTTTTCTTATTTTTCTTTGATCATTTCAGGACTTTGTTCTGATTTTTTTCATAAACCTTTATTTTATAAAAACCAACCTACGAAACAAATAAATACAATAAGAAAGATCTTCACATTGCAAGTGCAAGGACACCAACCAATGAAGTGACAAAATAAACCGGGAGTGATCTCCCCTAAACTTTCTCGAATATTCTAATATAACACTACGGAAATGGCAACTCGGACATAGACAATATTTGTAATCCATTTTAAATTACTAAAATTTTTTGTGATAGAATAGAATCTCGTAAAAAAATTGCACACTAACTGAACGCCAAATAAAATGTGCATAATAGTGCGGGATATTATTAGTACTTAATAAATTCACATGGGGAATTTTTGAGAAATCGGAAATAGCGTACATTACTACTTCCGGTCGACGGAAATTACTCAAAATTTGATAGAACGCAGACACTTAGAACTTTTAGTTACATGTGAAATTTCATTTATCTATCTGAAATAGTACTCAAGTTATAGGCTTTTGAAAAATTCAAAGTAGAAAAAGTTCCACTTTCGGTTATCGGAAATCGCTCAAAAGTATTAGGTGTCAGACGATATAGTGAAGTCAAACGTATTTTCATTACGATTAAAAAAAAAATCTAGCTACCATACTTTACAATACCATAGTAAAAAAGTGATGCTACGTTTGGCCATATTATATCTATCCAGCATTGCTAACAACTATGCTTTTAATGAACTTTTTTTAAAAACTCATATATATATATATATATATATATATATATATATATATATATATATATATATATATATATATATATATATATATATTGTAAAAATTGTAGTTGAGCTCTTCCCTCATACTTATTTACAACATGATCTTCCTTTTGAGGTACTCATTGCGTTCAGACAACTGTGTTGTTTGTAAAGATATGCTTTTTGTCAGTAAACACCATGCGCTTATTTCCCTTGCAACAAAATCTAAATAAAACTGTCAGCAAACAAATCTTTAGAGAAAAAATAACCTCTAACCCTGTACTTTTTTTCTATGTATTGTTCATCTGCGGAAAAATTCAGAGATCGAACCTTACAATAACCTAGGATGTCATATATCAGCGAAATAATAATAAAAAATAGATCATTTAATAGTTGATATTGATAATATTTAAAACTAAGTATAAGGATACTATGATTTTTACATTAAAATGTATATTAAAATTTTCACTCATCCGCCATCAGTACCCCTCGTCCACCAGTCTGAGAACCGGCCTTTCACAATCGGCAAAAGGATGAGCGAATTATTAATAGGGCTGCGCTTTTTTTCAGCGTGCACTTTTTTTCTGTTTGCGTTTTTTTTCTGTTTTCGCTTTTTTCCGTGTGCACTTTTTTTTGTTTGCTCTTTTTTTCGTTGCGCTTTTTGTTTTGCGATTTTTTTGTTGCGCTTTTTCCGTTGCGCTTCTTTCTGTGAAACGTTTGATTGTAGGGGGAATAGAACTTGGTCTTGACGATGGTTACAAAAGTACAATTATAAATAACTTTTTAAAATATGAAAATAAATTTGACATCAATTTTCGATCACCCTTCTTCTTCTTCTTCGTTCTTAATTGAATGTATGGTGGAGGATTTAGACAACAAGTCCAACTTCGTGAATAAACCGGACTGTGGTCTCCATATCAGCAGGTGCCTCATATAATTTTTCCCTGAGTGGGGTGAGCAGGGGCCAGTGTCTGACTCGCGCATGGCTATATAAAGAACATTCCTGAAGGACGTTTCGATCACCCAATTTGGTCCACCCCTGCCCCATCCACCACAGTACACTTTGGGGGATCGGTCGAACAGTTCGTGTCCCCTATTTTGCTATCAAAGGGGAGCAATGAGTCACAGAATTCATTAAAATTTGAAGAATTGCCTATACTTTACACTACAGTTTGTGTAATGGATGTTAATGTTTGCAGAAGAGCGTGGTATAATGACTGTAAAAATAACGATAATCGTACCGCAGCTGCAGTATTTTTTTAATAAACCAAATATCAAGGCAAAAATGCACAAAAATAAAATTTAAATTTAAATTTTTTTTTATTAATTATGGTTGGCTGTGGGCCCCTAAATTGCGGGGTCTGGTGGCACTGTAGTTCCGCCCCTGAGCTGCAGTAGGGGCCTCAACAGTGGGCCGTGTCATCGGGAGCAAACAAGGCGCCCATATGGGTACTATGGCCCCGACATTCATTTGAGAAGAATCTAATCACAGGTTGCATCCATCACCCGTGCAGTAATGTAAACGGTGGCTTCTTGCAACCCTTCCCCCACCCCCCTGACTCCTTGGCTATCGCCGAGGGGTGTTTCTTCCACCATTGCGGATAGCGATCGAAGTAAATTGGGGCTTCTCAGTGGTAGTGTGGACAAACTAGCACCCCAACAACTAACTTGGGGCCTCTATGTTGTAGTGTGGAACCTAGCGCTCCAACAACTAAGCTGGGCGTCCCGTTGGTAGTGTGGACACCTAGCGCCCCAACAACTAAGATCCATGAAATAAAGTGCCGACTTTGTTTACATTTAATTACAGTTTTGGAAAACAAGAAAACGTGTTGGCGAAAAACTCATAAAAAGCTGCGTCAGTTTGCTATGTTTGACTAGAAATCGAGAGTCCGAGCTTCTTACTTCGATAACTTTATGTAGCAAGCTCACAGAAAAACAACACATAACGTGTATCCACAAGCACTCGAATAAATAAATATAATTAGACCGACACTTTAAAAGTGTTCTTATTAAAATGAAAAAAATATAACACAATGTAAATTGAATTTTATCATCATGACAATCGTCCTTGAATTTGTTTCTTCTATAGCTGCAGCAGCTATCTATCTGTGTATCTATCTATCTGTGTATGTATCTGACAAGAACGCTCTAGAGAAAACACAAGCAAATTAAAAACATGCACAGTAAGACGGAAACGAAATATGACGTCACATTTAGCATACAGTAGAAAATAGTATCAAGCCGGAGAGTGCACACAGTAATATGGCGTCATTGATTCTCGAGTAAACATTGAATAAAAAGGCAATTTTGTCTAATCTAATTGGGTTGCGTGAAAGGTTTCATTCATACAATTCTTCGGGTAGGGGCGAAGCCCCACCCCCGGTAGCACGTCTAAGCCTACTCCCCCCCCCCCCCAACTCAAAAGAAATGTCGTCATCGATACTCTATAATAAAATTACAGCCTAATTCATGTGTCTAATCTAAAAAGTGGTTTGCGTGCAGAGTTTCTTTCATGCACTTCTTCGGATAGTGGCTAAGCGCGACACCAGTGTTTCATTCAGACTTTTTCCTCCCCGGAGGGAGGAACTTTTTCTAATCTAAAAAGTGTTTAGCGTGCACAGTTTTTTTCATGCATCTCTTCCGGTAGGGGCGAAGCCCCGCCCAGATTATATATATATATATATATATATATATATATATATATATATATATATATATATATATATATACACATATATACGCCCCCCCCCCCTTCCCCCAGTGGCGTAGCTATGATTTTCGGGGCCCTATGCAGAAATTATTATTGGGCCCCCTACGTTAATCTGTAAATTGTGTATTTTATACGTCCATAGTTGCGTGATAGCGAAACTTGTGACGCCACTAACTGAATGCACATTTTAAAAAGTTGCTCTTGATTTATTTATATTTGTTTTTTTTTCTTTCTTATAAGTATGCAAAGTGATTGATATGTTCCTTGTAGTCCATTTTAGCTGCTTCTGTGTGTTCGATACTTAGGATGGCCAAGTTTCTGACCCAAAGGGCATATCTACACCTTGTTTCATAACATCATCATAATGGAGAGACTTGGGGCGCCCAACTGTATATTAATGCCGAGGCGACTGGAGGACACCCCTTATTTTCTTTAGCCATTGATTATAGTAGCCCTCCGTATACCTAGGGCATGGCACTTATTAAAACAAGTGTATGCGCCGTAGTGCTCACGGGGAGAGCCCGGGGCGCCGGCTGATGCATCTGTGGAGTTTAACCGTTGAATTAAGCAGTAACCCTGACCCCTTGTGCAGGACACCCAATTAACTGACCCTAGGTGCTAAGAAAGACGCTGGGAAACTTTGGGGGGCAAACCGAACCGCCTTACTGTCAAAGGGCCGCTCTCCGAACGAAATTAAAAATATATTTAATGGCAACAAACTACAGGAGTCAGAGTTTCTTTCTGGTTTCTTTTCGAGGGGAGAGGCACTGCTCCTCATGTGTGGGGTTGTGGTAGTAATTTTCACGTTCAGCAGAGGTTTGTCTGAATTATTCTAAACGACTTCCCAATGTTTCTTGGCGATTGGATCATTTTTGTATTAATGCATAAAGGACATGGAGACAGACAAACAAACATCTTTAAGTAGCGACATATTGATGAGAGTTAAATTAGATCAACAAACATATTGTGATTATGGTTAAAACTAGAAAAACATTGACACATTTTCGACATAGCTTGTTGTGAAAATACTGTCCACGGCTGTTATTAAAAAAAATTGGCTCAATTGTAATCATGGATGGATGGAATTTAGGTGAGGACAAAGAGTTGAGAAGGGTGGGGTGCAGGTTTGTGGCGGTGTGGTAGAGTTTTTAGCGATGCGTATAAATTTGCGGGTGCCGGATACCAATCTCACAAAAGAGTCAATGTTCAAGTTTATTTATAGGCTAATTCTCTCAACGGCTTGCCCGACAATGAAACAATGCTTATAGATGGGCCTTGTAACCCCCCCCCCCCCCCCCCAGTAAGAAAGATTTGCGGGCCTTTTTGTTTTGGATTTTTAAAATTACTTCTACAGTAGAAAAGAAACTGGATTTCCGTTTTCTTTTTAAAATTATTTTTATAATACAAAAATTAAAATTCAATATAAAAGTTTTTAAAAATTTTGGGGGAAAAGGGCCCCTATTTGCCTTGGGCCCCTATGCCTTGCTTACGCTAGCTTTACGGTAGCTACGCCACTCCCCCCCCACCCGAATAAAGTCTACTGCCCCCCCCCCCCCTCACAAAATGGAATTTATATAGAAAACATACTTTTACCAGTAACCCCCCCCCCCAAATATATAGTGCCCCCACAGAGAAAAAAGTCTGGAACAATTACTGATGACGATGCAGTTTGTTGATAAGAGGCGCTTATTATCTTGATTGCATTACAATTGATAAGTATTTAAACATCAACATACCTTGATATTAACTGAGTTGATTTTTCAATACTTTCTTTGATCACACAAGGATTGTTCAAACCAACTGATACTAGCTGTACCTGTTCGGTGAAAAAAAAATGCTTTGCTAGCAGGTTGTGTATCTTTTCTACAAAGAATTATTAAACTGTTTTACACTGCTCTTATTACAAGGTTACTAATTTTCTGCTCTTTTATGTACACATTGTTTGCGTTTATTTTGCATGTCTTAGTGGTGGGGGAGGCACTTATTTCCGAAACACGTCCATCGCCACCGCCACCAACCGCAGACAAAATAAAATTTAAATAGAAAATATATACTTTTACCTATGTCTCCACCACCAGAAATTTAGTTCGTACCCCTCTCGAAGGTTTAAAGTGCTTCCCGGAGAAAAATATCTGAAAGAAACACTGGTTCTTACCTTGCATATTTTACCCAATGAATCTCCACTGTTATTTGGCATGATAAACTCTATATCAAAGGGGCTATAGATAGTATTTCTAGCAGTCTGAACATCCAAAAGTATGCGTCCGGTTTTTCCAATGGTTATAGTATCATTACCACTTCCTCCAATACTTAATACTCTTGATGGTGTGTTTTGAGTCTTTAAACGGAAAGAATATTAAAAAATAACCTGAAGTAAGTGCACAATTCATTTTACAAACAATAAAAAAATAAAGTTATATATATATATATATATATATATATATATATATATATATATATATATATATATATATATATATATATATATATATACATTAGAACATGGGTTCCCAAATTGGGGGTCGCAACCCCCCTGGGGGTCGCGAAGGGCTTTCTGGGGGAGGGGGGGGGGGGCGCGAACTGGTAGACTAAATCCGAGCAATGAAAGAAAAAACAAATATTTAGAAGAATGTCTGAAATTTGACTTTACTAACATCACAGGAAATGAAATAGAAAAAAAAACAATGTGTACTGTGCTAAGTTGTTCTTAGTCATGAGTCTATGAAACCTTCAAAACTTAAACATCATTTTGAGACGAGTTATTCGGAACACACCAAAAAAGATATGGAGTTCTTTCGTCGGCATGAAGCTAGTTGCAAACGTCAGTGACTTAATCGAACACGAAGTTTTCTTCAAGGAAACACAGCAAGTATCAAATGAAGTAGCATTATTAATTGCCAAGCAAAAACAATACAAAAGGAGAAAATCTCATCAACCCATACATATTGAAGATGGTGAGATTAATTCTTGGTGATTCCAGTGCAGTAAAGATGCAACAAATATCTCTGTCTAATAATACTATTCAGCGGCCTATAGCAGACATGCCCGTAGATGTTAGAGCAAATTTTGAATTAAATTAAGCTTTCACCAACAGACATTAGTTTGTGTTTGCAGTTGCTTGCCTTTGTGAAATATATTCATTCAGATGATAGCAAAGAAGAGTTGCTATTTTGTGAAGATATTATGGAGAAAATAAATACGTTTTTTTTTAAACTGGAAATTTAAAATGGGAATACGGGTTTGTACAGATGGTGCGCCATCTGTGTTTGGGTCAAAATCGGGCTTGCAGAAAACAGTAAAATATTTAGCTCCCTAACCAAGGGAAATCCACTGCATGATTCACCGGTATGTCCTCGCCATCAAGACTCTTCCGACTCCATTGCTAATAAAAATCGTAAATTATAAATCTGGAGCCCTAAACAGTTCTCTGTTTAAAGAACTGTGCAAAGACATGAATAAAGATCACGAGGCTTTGCTTTTCTACACTGCAGTATGCTGGCTGTCAAAAGGATATATTGTAAATCGTGATTTTTAATTGAAAGATGAAATTAAGTTGTTCTTGGAAGTGCAAGGGAAACAAGACCTTTTGATATACTTTAACGACACGGTGTGGTTGGAGAGAGTATCATACCTAGCAGATATATTCGATATCGACATACAAAATGAAAGAATATAATCTCTTTTCATGATAATCTCTGGGCATTTATACCAGAGCTGCAAAATTGGCGAAGAAAAAAAAATCTTGGAAATATTGCCATGTTTAAGAAACTCTGCAGTGTGGTAGATGAATCTGATTGTGAGCTAAATAAAATATTGAAACAGGAGATTTCTGGGCATCTTAAATCTTTAGAAAACGAACTGCGGCGTTATTTCCCTGAGCTGAAAGAAGAAGAAACTGCATTGATACGTAACCCATTCTCTGCGTCCCTTGATGTTGTAAATTTGCAGAATGACTCCGCGTCATAAGAAAAACTGCTCACACTTTTGGTGTAGTACGCACCATTTATACCCACACGTGAAATTAATTGCCTTTCCAGTTTTAGTTCCTTTTGTGTCTACATATCTTTGCGAGAATAGATTTTCAACACTTTTCCAATTAAAAACAAAACATTGAAATAAATTATATGTTGAGAATGACATGAGATTGGCGTTAACAAAAACTAAACTGCTAATGTTGAGGGTAGTGAATAGCATGAAATTCTACTCATCGTATTAAAACAGTTATAAAAAAACAATTCATTTTGAAAGTCTACAAGAAAATCTAACTTTAGGTCCTATAAATCTTCTTAATTGTTTCGACTTTTTAATTCCATGGGGGTGGCGGGTCACTTACTTTTAGTAAAAGGGGGACGCCACTCAAAAAAGTTTGGGAACCACTGCATTAGAATGTACTAGAAAGTTTATGGGAAATCACTCCCGCTTTATTATTTATTTGTTTCTGGTGATACAATTATGTCAAAATTAACTTCTCAATTTCAGATGCTTACAAGAATTCCCTACAATATGTCTCTGAAGGTAATAAGAAAACGTAGCACAGTGTGCAGACGGTATCTTAAATATATTTAGTAGATAGTGGATATAGAATAAAAATGGGCAGTATTAAAGGATGAACAGATTAACATACCGTTATAGCATCTGCAGATGCAGAACTTGAAACTTGCAGCGACACTTTACCGATTGTAAGCTTATCAACACCCACGAACATTCCAAAATAGACATCATGATTACTACCAACAGTAGCCATTGAATGGTTAGTGGCTTTGACTAAGACCTTGAGTCTAACTGTATTTCTCGTCACATTGTCTTGTTGATTCCAAGAACTGGAGCCTAAGTTGGTTATTCGACCTGATGGACAGAAAATTCGCTGAGGAAACTTTAAACTTCTTTATCTATGTTTATAAATGATAGGCCTACACACAAAGAACACTTTTTATGGACTATTGGAATACATTCATATTATTTGATATCATAAATAGAGGTAGCTATAAATAATTTACCTAAATCAACTCTTGCTATGTCTGTATAGAAAGTGTCATTAGCGGTGATGATATATTGTGGATCAAATTTATTCACACTGGCACATGCAATGTTTTCCCCATACCAAACTGTTAAAGCACACACTTGGTAAATCGCTTGACTATCATTAAAGGGAGCAATGGCTTCAAAGAAATAGTCAGCTGTTGAATATAAAGAAAATAATTGTATTAATGATTGCTTAAGAGGTAGGTTGTTTGATTGTGTAGTACATTTTGATCCCGTTACCACCTGTCTTTTTTGCATGAATATTCATTTAGCGACTTCTAGTAATTAGATAACCGAAAAGAACATACAATTTTTATTAGGAAAAATAACCAAAAATTACAATGATATTGTATTATTTTTTATTAGAATATCCAGTCAATGAAAATGTTAACAATTTAAATAATTTCTTAACATTAGGCCACTAGTTGCAGTTTTTATATTTTATTCACCAGTTGAAACATGACCAGCGGATAGTTTACTTGAAACACATGGAACTTACCCGCTGTGTTTTCTGGTACAATCATGTCTATTTGAACGATAGCTGGCCTAGTTTGGCTTAAACTTGTCCCATTTACAACTGCTACATTGAAAGCTGGTGTCACAGACTGGAGTTAAAAATAAATACAAGTATTGTGAAAATCAATCAATAGAACTATTTTCATGCAATAGGATTAGTACCTAATTCAATCAACAAGATCATGCTAATTAAATAGTTATCACCAATTAATGCAGAGTTTTTTTTCTCAGTAAGATGATTGTGGTTAGACGTAGATTCAATGACTTATTACCCCTGAGGCAGACTTGGCAGTAGCAGTGATTTTCAACTGACCAGCCCAAATCGATGATGATGAAACCATAACTGTGGCTCCAACCCATAACTCTTTACCAATCAGTGAAGTATCATCAAAGAGTGTTATTTGTATCGAAAATGACATCACCCCAGCTTGTGATAGAGTTGAATACTCTCGAGCCACTATAGAAAAGAGAACCGTGTTAATGTCTTAAAGAATTTAGATTCAAATGTTAAAATCTTGGGCAAGTTGGGAGGATGGACCTAAAGAATCAGACATTCCAAGTATTTGTTATTTTATATTTTTGGCCCAGTAGGCTACTGCTTTTGCTACCATTTAGAATATACACTTACACACGTTATGTTAGACTTGTCAGCAGTCATTCAGGCATAGACAATCAATTAAATATTATAATCATATAGGCTACTTTACATTGATCTATAGCAGGAGTCGGCAACCTGCGGCTCGCGAGCCGCATGCGGCTCTTTTGATGTCATGATGCGGCTCTTCGGCTCCATGCACAAATTTTAATAACTATTTTATTTTATTTTCAAAACTAAAAATATTGTTTTGCAACACTCGGTAATAAATTCTAAAATCATAAACATAAACATTAAACATTCGCTATTCTATTCAAATATTTAGGTACTCCCTATTTTCAATGTACTTCCTATTAAACTGTTCATCCCGAATTGAAACATTCAACTTCATGGTGGATATCACAAAGAAAATAAACGAGCTAAATGTAAAACTGCAACTAAAGGAAAACTCAGCCTATGCCTTGCTTGAGAAGTGGATTTATCTAAAAAAAAATTACTTTTTTTTGTTGAAGACACGGAGAGCGGTAAATTACTTGATTTCGAAAAATCTGAAAAACAAATCTAGAAACCAATGCAACTATTAGCATGAATTGCTTCAGCATTACAACAAACAAAACGAAGGATGGATTCACTGAGAGATTTGAGCAATTCAAAACAAATGCAAGTACTCTGACGTTCATAGTAGACTCTCTCAACACAAAAAAATTCGATCAACTTTGAGCTATTTGGGATTGATGCTGGTTCGCTTCAAATGCAATTGCTGGATTTGAAAACATATCATTTACGGAGCGAAAAATTCACAGAACTCAAGAGCAAGTAAAAATATTTGAAGGTCCAGTAAACATGCACGTTAAGTTGCACAACTGGACAGCTGTAAAAGAAATATCGCGAGTTGAGCTAAAATACTATAATATGTTTTGTGCGAAACATGTGTATTTTTTTAAAATATGAATAAATATTATTTCATATTTAAAACTAATATATATATATATATATATATATATATATATATATATATATATATATATATATATATATATATATATATATATATATATATATATATATATATATATATATATATAAACCTAATCCTAAATATTGAAAAAAAATGTTAGTAGCTATTTAAAAACTGATAAATTTTGTAAATTGCATCTTTTGACTCTTCCGTCTCAAAAGGTTGCCGACCCCTGATCTATAGGCCTACAATTAGTGATACACCAAGATTTCTATAATTTACTATGAATTAAAAACATACGCTAGGATAAATTGGTATAGAATAAAGTTTGTGATAGAGATTGTGAGTTGTATAAGTGGCATATGTTTTGGTTAGTTGTTGATGTAAATCTCTAAGTACAAGTAGGCCGAATTTTCTTAAAACAAATAGAGTCAATCAAAACCCCATTTATTAATAATCGTATAGGACTAATGGATATCAGCGCTCTAAACAGTGTCTACAAGAGTCAAGCTAAAGTCGACAATTGATTTGAAAAGTCTATGTAATCGTACTAAAGTTTTGAAAAAAACTTTTTTAAAAATATGGCAAGCGATAAAGTAATAGTTACATTAAACTAAAAGCTGTTTGGGAACCATCGATTATACTAATTTTCATATTTTTGTCATGAATATAAACCGTTGAAAAGCCGTTTATAGTTATTTTATCAATTCAAATGTGTAAAAAGATTGCCCTCAACCTCTAATTGAAGTAAACCGGAATGGCAAGGTTTTCTCCAGATATTAACGAAGATATTTGAAACGAGATTAATGGCCCGTTGAGGAAGGATACAACGGGCGCTAGGTTGATAGTGTAGTCTCTTTTCTCTAAACCAAAACCAAAGCCACCTCCTTAACCTCAAATTGAACCCGAAACGAAAAACGACATTGAAAACAGATTTTTATCCAGAATCGGCATTTTAATTGGATTTAGGCTTGATCTACACTTTGTTACTGCAAATTGATACTAAATAGCCTATAGTCGTAGCCATACTCCTAAACCTTGAACCTAATCTCAATCATGACAAAAGTCGCATTTAGAGTTTCTTTTAGGCGACTCTTCTTATCCCCCACCTCCCCCCCCCCCACACACACACCCCAAAGCACATCTACCGTCCCATTCAACGAAATAGAATTTATATAGAAAATATTCTTTCATCAGTGTCCACCCCCACCCCCGAATATGTCAAGTACCTCCCCCCCCCCCTCCGGGGAGGAAAAAGTCTGAAAGAAAAACTGGTCGTATTTGTAGATCATACAGACAATATTTTTATTCTGCTTGTGTTTTCTCTATAGCCGGCTTTAGACTATTTCCTACTAAAGGCTCCATGTGACGTCATGTTTCGTTTTCGTTTTACTATGAAAGTTTTTACTCTGCTTGTGTTTTCTCTATAGCGTTCTTGTCAGATAGATACATAGATACACAGATAGATACACAGACAGCGAAACTATTAATATAGATCGATACATATGTAGTATAATGTTCACAAAATATTTTTTTTTAAATAAATCGGGAGTGATCTCCCCTAAACGTTCTAAAATATACTTATATAACAACTAGCCGTCCCGGCCAGGCCCTGTCCTGGCTTCTGTGATGCCTTTCTGTTAAAGACCATTACCTGTGTGTTTAGTAATCATCATAAACCCGGCATTGCCCACCCAAACCACAACCAACCAAAACAACAAAACGCAAACATAACGCTAACACAATTACAAATACAAACGAAAACAAAAACCTAACAACAAACCCAACCACAACCACAAACACTAATACAAACACAAAGAAAAAACAAACAAAAAAGCAAACGAAAACAAAAACCTAACAACAAACCCAACCACAAACACCAATACCAACAAAAAAAAAAACAACGAAAAAGCAAACGAAAACAAACCAAATCCAAACGCAAAACCAACCAAAAACACAAATACAAACCCAAAGAAAAAAACAAAAACAAAAACGAAAAAAGAAAGAACAAAAACGAACCAAATCAAAACGCAACCACTAACGCAAACCCACCTAAACACAAAGAAAACACTAACGCGAACATAAACGCCCGGGGCGGAATCACCTGTTTTAGCTTAATGAACGACTATAGTACCCCAACTTATTCACAGTCTTTTGCACTCACTTAAACGAACGCGCCTGTTTCAATTTAATGAACAATTTTAATACTCCAAGCTTATCGGTAAAATACCTACAACATTTGCACTTGATCAATCCCCGCTAGTTATGTAATTATTTTTTTTCCCAACACCAAAACAAAGTAATTAAAAAGTAAATTATTTTCGACTAATGCAATGGTTTTATAAAGGGAAGTAATTGTGTTTTCCTAATTTATCAAAGGGAAGTAAGTGCTATAGGACTAAATAAAGACATAATTAGAATTTTTGTAAAAGATGATATTTTTTTAAAACCTGTGTTTAATGAACATGCCGACAATTATTACTGTAATTTGAAAAATGAAAATTATTTCCCAACACTTTCAATAGTAATTTTTTAACTCATAAATTTAGAGAAATGCGCACGATAATATTATAACACTTTAATCCATCCAAGACCAACGACAAACATGCATTACATACAGAACTGAGCTTTATATATTAGATACGGGGAATGGCAACTTGGGATATAGACATCAATCAACTTTTAATTACTTAGGGGTTATCCATAAATGACGTCACGCTTTTTGGACGATTTTTTACCTCCCCCTCCCCTCTGTCACACATCGTCACAAAAAGCCAGACCACTCCCACCCCCCGTCACACCTCAGCCTACAACCCCCTCAAAATTGTAGTTGAGTTTTTCTTAAAACATCGATATTTTTCCAAAATCTTGTCTGAACTCTGTCATCATAGAGTATTTTTAATCAATGCCTATAACAATGTATTAAAACAGTTTTCTAAAACGCGATATAACGGCTAAAACACGTTTTCTAACATTGCTTTTTAAAATGCAAAAGTGTGACGTCAAACTATCTGAACCCCCTCCCACTCATCACACACCGTCACAAAATTACGCAAAGCGCTCCTCCCCCCCCCCCCCACCCCCCAACGAGTGTGACGTCATTTATGGACGATCTCTTAATCTTTAAAAAAAAAATTTCATAAAAAACGTTTTCATAACAAGCTTTTATGTACTAATGCACTAAAAAGTAGAAAATAAATTATAGACTACTATTTAAATAACTAGAAAGAAAAGCGTGGGTCACTTTAGTATCTATTGGATACCTTCACTAATGTTTAGGAAGAGACCCATGCTTTTCTTTATAGTTATTTAAATAGTAGTGTATAATTTATTTTCTACTTTTTAGTGCATTATTACATAAAAGCTTGTTATTAAAACGTTTTTTATGAATTTTTATTCCTGTACTCTAGAACTTTTGTTAGAACTACAACATCCTTTTTCGTCGAGGTTTTATTTTAGCAAAATGATCAATTACGTCTTTTAAATCAACATCAGAAGCTAATTGTCGTTCAGTCGTAATCAGGGCTAAGCTGGACAACCTGTCTTCGTTCATAGTAGAACGGATGTATGTTTTCGGGAGTTTAAGACGGCTGAAGGATCTTTCTGCTCCGGCACTGCTTATTGGTAAAGTCAGAAATATACGATACAAAGTGGACAGGTTTCGATACATAGAACACAAGTCATTAGCTATCATGAATTTCAGAATGCTGTTTACTGTCACCGCTATTTCTAGAGGTTCTTTTGCAGTTGAAACTCCCTTGTTTACATTGCTTACACTAAAAATTTCTTGGTAAAATGTTCTAAATGATACGAATTCCTGCACTACTTCAGTTACACTGTCAACAACATCCGAGTACGTCACTGCTAATTGCTGCAACTGTATTAAACTGTCATCTAGTGCTAAATGTTTTGGGTCTAAGCAACTAAACTTGGAAGACACATCTTTAAAATTTTGAAACCTTGTGTTTGTACTAGTTATGACAGAGTCAAGTGACACTAAATAAGTTTGAACTATGAATTTGTTCCTAGGGTCAGATATCTGAGTATCCTCTGCTCGTTCGTCATGGAATATTTTCCGTTTGTATAACCTGTGTTGCTTATACTCTGTTTGAATATCACATTTCTCAGTGAGCTCAGTGGCTTCGTTCTCAATCTGCTCAAATTCTGATTCAAATTCATTTCTCTAGCTACCCATCTCATTTTCAAAAATCTGAATTAATCGAAAGGCTTTTAACATATCAATGCTACTCTTCTGTAAATAAATGGATACGTTAAAAGCCTTATGCAGAATTCTTTTCCAGAACATTAAAACAACTAAAAACTCAAAGGTCTCTATTGTAACAATATATATATATATATATATATATATATATATATATATATATATATATATATATATATATATATATATATATATATATATATATATATATACTTGGTTTCTTGGGGGGGGGGAGTGACACAACAAAGTGCCGCACCGGGTGACACCCGAGCTAGCGACGCCAGTGGTTTTTGCTATTTCAGATTTCTCAAAAACATGTGAATTTATAAAGTAGTAATAATATTCCGCACTATTATACACATTTTGTTTTGCGTTCACTTGGTGTGCATTTCTTTTTTCTACCAGATTCTAATACATTTAAAAAAGTTTAAATAATTAAACATGGATAAAAAATCATGTCTATATCCCGAGTTGCCATCACATGTTGTTTTATATAACATTATTCGAGAAAGTTTAGGGGAGATGACTCCCGGTTTAGTTTTAAATATAGAGGGAAGAAATACAACAAAGTCCATAGCTCAGGAAGCCTCTAGAAAAGAAGTGAGCTTTCAAGATGTACGAAATTGTACAGTACTTCTTTGTGGAACTTGTATACTTTGGATTATCTCCCTTGATTAAGTTTTATAAGGGATAAGTCTCGCTACAACATTTGATGACTAAATGTAACCAGGGGTTGCACCCGTCATCCGTGCAGTAATGTAACCGGTGGCCCCCAAGAGCATCGCGACGCCTCTTACACCTGGGCCGCCGCCGAGGGATGATCAGCGTAAAACGAAGCTTACAGCATGCCCTGTCTCATTGGTGGTGTTGACAAACCCGCGTCCCAACAAGAAAGATACAATAAATAAAGTGCCGACATTGTTCATATATAATTATGGGTGGATGGGTAGGTGGGTAGTTGGGTAGGTGGGTTGGTGGGTAGGTGGGTAGGTGGGTTGGTGGGTAGGTAGGTAGGTAGGTAGGTAGGTAGTAAGGTAGGTAGGTAGGTAGGTAGGTAGGTAGGTAGGTAGGTAGGTAGGTAGGTAGGTAGGTAGGTAGGTAGGTAGGTAGGTAGGTAGGTAGGTAGGTAGGTAGGTAGGTAGGTAGGTAGGTAAAGAATAATCATCGTGCGTCCCAAATAGCCAAGCTCAGCCAATATGCCCAGTAACCAAGGCCGTGTGGGGAAAAAAGACGATTAAAAAGACAAATACAAAAAAAATGCAGCCATGTATTAAAGCTGTCAAGTCAGCTTAGTAGTCGATTTATTTGTTCGGAACTGTGCAAGCTTTGACATTAAGTACTCTATTTTTGCTTTGAGAAATTATGTAAATACTTAGCAAAGAATAGCCGTAGAAAGTGGAATTTAACTGCTTAAATTAATGTGGTAATATTGAAGAATATTACTGTATTGAAGTAATATTGAAGAATATTAAATATTGAAGAATATTATTATATTGCTGAAGACTTTAACTTTATATGTACTATATATAAATTAAGAGCAAAGACCCTTGATCTACCTAGAATCTAGTAAAAGTCCTAGTTACTTCTTACTTTCTTCATAATAGTAGTTACTAGTTAAGTTACAACTTACAAGATAGATCAGTATTCACTATTTCAGTATCTACTAGTAGATCTAGTTACAATTCATGATCTAGTAGTAGAAGATAGTAGATATACTGCTAGCTAGATCTAGTATTAGATGATACTTGTAAATATTGTAAATAAACTAGGAAACAGAAACGTATGCCAAAGGGAGTTAATCGCTTTTCCCTGCCTTTTTTTTCAATTCACTATATTACCTTTCTTTATTAATTATTTTTTTCAAAAAAATCGGAACAAAACGAGTCAAATTCGGAATGACGGAACAAATTACTTTTTAGGTGAAAAAGTGGGACGGTTCCGATTTTAGCTGGATTGTAGACAAGTCTGTTATATTGTGTTTTACATGAATTTGCATGAATGTAGAGTACCTGGCTAACGGAAGGACTGTCTGAGCGACTCGTCGTGTATTTTTCCATGCTTTTGTGAGATCGCTCATGGACGTAAGGGGAGAGAAAGTTGTGTATAAAAGGTGGAGCGCAAGGTGAACGAGGTGTGCTTGCCTGTGACTGTGTAGTAAGATGTAAGATGTCACCACGTCTAGACTATAATGTAATAGTCATTTTTCTACAGTGGAATATTATTTTTATTTCTTATGGATCCATGTAAATAAAGTTTGAAGTTACAAAGCACTGTTTCTAGTATTCTTGAATGAACGAACCCACAATAACAACAGTATCATCCTATCAACAATATTACTGTTGTTACAATATATATATATATATATATATATATATATATATATATATATATATATATATATATATATATATATATATATATATATATATATATATATATATATTTGACAATCAATAAAAAAGCTTCAAATCAACTAAAATCGTCGTATATACTATTAAAACTTTGCAATGAGATACTTCGTTTGAGATCATTTGTCCATGATATCATTTGTCCTGGTCTTTTGTCCGTGAGATCGTATGTCTCGGGATCATTAATTGTCTTGTCACCATATATATATATATATATATATATATATATATATATATATATATATATATATATATATATATATATATATATATATTCTTTTATTTTCAATTATAAAAAAAAATACTTTAACATCAATGCCATTTTTTGTATAATTTACAAAGATTAAACAGAAACACACCGAAACGGTTCACACTTCCATTGCAGTGTCTAAGTGATCTTTGAAACCTTTGTTTACAATATGTACAATTGTGTAAAGTATTTATAAAGAAGCTACATGAATCAACTGAATGAATCGAAAGGAAAACAATATTTGTGGTGTGGTTAATTCAAATATTTGTATGAATAACTTAAAAAGGGTTAATAGAATTTAAAAAACATAAACATTGAAAACTAGTGGAAAAAGAGATTCATGTGGGCAAACCCGTTTGGGTGGGAGTAGGGGGATTGGGTTGGGTTGAGGCGACCAGATCATTTCAGCGTGTTAGGCCGTTGGAATATTTCCTTATTTGTTGCTATAGAGCAGGGGTCTCCAAACTACGGCCCGCGGGCCGGATGCGGGCCGGATGCGGCCCGCGATGTCCTCTCATCCGGCCCGCGGAGATCTTTTTGTCCACGGAAAAAACGTTTGTTGCTGATGGCTGAGGAACCTTGCCCAGAAAAATCAAAGACATGCCTGGAAGAAACTGGCCCCGAACTGAAATTCGATAGTTAATGCGGCCCTCGGACTGAAAAGTTTGGAGACCCCTGCTATAGAGTGACCGGTTACGGTAGTGCCCCGTATGGTTTGTATACAGATAGCTAACGTTCGCGTCTTTTTATTTAGGGAGTTAATTTAGTAAAATAATTATTTTTTTTACGCAGTACCATATTTCTATCTTATTTAAGAATAACAATTTTTCTTTAACTACTTCGTTATATCATGTCTACAACAAGCGTCCCATAAGTGGGACGCTAGCAACGAATGTCCCCGTGTAGATTGTTGAACAAATGTCGCAAATGACACTAGCGAGCAGATGAGGCTCGTTAGCTGGGGACAGCAACTCTTCTAGGAGAGACAACTCCAAAATTAAACAACTGCTGCCTTGTAGTTTGTTCTTGGTTGGACAAAGGCTATGGAAGCAAATCCAAAAAGAAAAGCAGGCTGAAATCGGAGTCAATGGCCTCAATGGCGCATAACCAGTTGACACGTAACGCTTAATTGTGTTGGAGGCGTGGTCGAGTCGGCAAAAAGCTCATGGTTGATAAATTCGAACAAAGTCTCGAGTTCAAACCCACTGGCAGATAAATCTCGATCCCCTTCAACACTAATAATTAAGAACGAAGAAGAAGAAGAAGAAGAAGACACTAGCGAGAAACACAGATGCAAAGGCCATTTTCCCGAATGGACACTTGTCCGAACGCAACAAACGCCCGAATGGGCACAAAAAGATATAGATGCAGTTGTAGATGCAGATGATGTAGATGATGGAGATGATATAACTATAGATATACATTTAAATGTAGATCTAGATTTAAATATAGATATAGATAAATATTTTGAGGATATTTATAGAGACTGAGTGAGCGATTTATAAAATAGTTAGGGAGTAAATAATATTTTATACTCACACTTGTTAACAGGTTTACCAAGGGCTATTTGCATTTGCTGGTTTCCAATAGTGTTGGTACCCTTTAACAACTGGGGTGTAAAAAGTGATAAATCTTTCAGGCCGCACTGATAAGCCTCATTAACATTCGTAAGTTTCGCATTGCAGATGCTCATAGCATTTGAAATATTGACAGGTGCATACATATTCAATGTAATATCTGCTTGAGGATAAAATAACTTTAAGTCCATATACAAGACGGCTGATGATCCAATTGGCATTTGTGGTGGTCCGGTAATGTTAGCAATTGGATTTGGAAAACTCTGCATTTAAAGTAAAGAAAAAAATGCATTTGTTTCATTTCGGATTTTCTTTTCTTTAAATATATTTTAAAATATTTCATTTCGGATTTTCTTTTCTTTAAATATATTTTAAAATATAATTTCTAAAGTGATTAGTATTATGTTTTTAGTAATTAGTCCAAATGTATTTACTCCAAATACATCAATAATATTCATTTAAATTTTCGAAATTCGTAAATCTATATTAGTACTAAAAACATTACCAACCTTGTAATCATTTGTGATGTTCGCTGTAAAACTTGCCTGGCCTACCCATACATCGTTCTCATTATTAAATTCAGCGCCTGCGCTAACGTAGTAATCCTATGTGAAATAGAAAATGTAAAATCCTAATATATAATAGACCATGTGCGCACTTCTCTCTCTCTCTCTCTCTCTCTCTCCCCCCCCCCTCTCTCTCTCTCTCTCTGTCTGTCCGCAAAATATTTTCGCCGGATATCACGCCAGAATCGGCAGCGATATATGGATACCTTTATACGGACTTTTGTTGAAAATAATATGTTAGATGTTTTAAAAGAATAACCACAATTTAATTTAAAGAAGAAAAATAAAAAATAAAGGCGTATTCGAATGTAGAGAAACAGTTTTAATTATGCAACAGTAAAAGCGTTTATAGTTGTGAAAAAGAATGCATAAAACAGTGACGTCACTAATGTTTATACATTGACTAATCTGCCGTGTTTAGAATAAAAAGAAATGAAATATTTCATTCAAATTTGATTTAGATCTACGTACGCTATAAAATGTATACAATACAATTTTGCTCGGGCTAAACTTAAAAAAAATTCTATTAGGATTCTAGATCTAGAGATTCTAGATCTAGATCTAGATGATCTAGATCTACGGAAAAACTACACTTACACAGATGTAGACCCTACCTAGATCTAGAATCTACTCAAATAATACATATCTATACTAAAGTATTTCAGGCCTTAATTACTTTATTGAAATCTTTGTTTATCTATGCAATTTGCTAATCTCTATAAAATATGAAGCAAAGTTGTCGGTGCCCGACAGGGTACTTCCCGGCGCCGCAGCGCTTCAATTTTGGCAGGATCTTGCCTTGGGGCGACAGAACACGGTGGGCCGGTGCCGGTTGGCCTAAAGGTCTGCGATGAGGGGGTCAAAACAGACCTCGACTAACCGGCGCCTTATATGAGCTATAAGTCGAAAAAAATGTGTCCACGTAGGAACCTCTTCATAACCCCTGAGGTCGTAGACCTACCCTCGTGCGAATTAATTAAGCATTCAAATTATCAATGTTTTTGAAAGCCTAAGCGAAGCTGGGAAGCATGCCTAGTTAGAAAATAGCGGACAATGCTATACTTACGTCTAGTTACACAGCGGTAGGTTTTTCGGAGTAATACGAGGAATGTACATTAAAGAAGATAGTTTATATATATATATTAGGTCCCTTTTGGGTATCATGGGGGAAGGGTGAGGTGGAGGTGGAGGTGGAGCAAAGGATATACAGGAAAATACTCCCCCACCTGGGGGACCGACAGGAACAACGAGATATAGTAAAATACTCACCCACCAGGGTGAGGTGGCGCAGCCGCAGGTACAACGACACATAGTAAAATACTCCCTGGGGGAGGTGGAGGGACAACTGGATATAGTAAAATAATCCCCCACCTGAGGGAGCAGGGTAAAGGGTGAAGGGTGAGGGTTAGACATGTTATATAGTAAAATACTCCCCCACCTGGGGGAGCAGGTGGGTGAGGGTGGTGGAACAGCAGGAACAATGAGATATAGTAAAATACTATGGTGGGGGAGTAGGTCAGTAGGTTACCACCGGTGACATTGTGACGTAATCAGTGACCTAGTTACGTAATTTTAATGAGTTTTAATGAGTTTTTTAATTAGTTTGATTTTAATTTCTTAAATTTTTATTAACTAGTTACTTAATTTGATTATTTGTTTGATTTTAATTAATTTGATTTTAATTTTATAATTTTAATTTTATTTTTTTTTATATTTTGTTTGTTTATTTTTTTAATTAGTTTAATTATATTTTTTTAAATTTAAATTTGATTTTTAATTAGCTTGATTTTAATTTTAATTAATTTGATTTTAACTTTTTAAGTTTTTAAATTTGATTTTTTAATTTTAATTTTTAATTTTAATTAATTTTTATTAACTAGTTACGTTATTTGATTTTAATTTTTAAAATTTTAAAATTTTAAATTTTATTTTTTAATTTTAATTAATTTGATTTTAATTACTTTGTATTTTGTTTGTTTATTTTTAATTAGTTTAATTTTTTAAATTTTAATTTTGTAATTTTAATTTATTATTATTTTTTAAATTTTTATTAACTAGTTACGTTAAAATTATTGTTTCCACGTCTTACGAACCGAGACAAGCTGACCCCACACTTTACACTAAGAGTTATTCGCACAGTGTCATAGATTTTTTGATCCAGTAAAGAAATAATGTTGATCGACCCGCGTCGACCTCGTGTGTTGCGCGCCACACTTAACGAAGGCTCTAGAGCTTTTTTCATTACCTTGTTTTTAAGTTTTCTTTTTACTAGACTTATATTTATTTTTTATTTTTTCATCATCTCTTAACTTTAAGGTTCTATAACTCTATATATTTAAATACATTTTTTGATTCAACCGAGTTTACTTTCCCTAACTTTCCCTAACGTAAGTACATGTAAAGGCGGGTTTCCCATAGATATGTAATGAATTAGGTCTTTTTGACTATGACTTTCCAGGTGTTGACATGATACTCTTTTTTGAGATACACGTACACATTTTCACACACACACACACACACACACACACACACACACACACACACACACACACGAAATTCATACTAGGTCGGTAAAGGCGGAGAGAACTCATAGGTGACAACAAAAGCGACCCTTATTTTATTTACATGAAAGAGTGTTTTCCAAAAAGTGTCACCATGCCACTGTCATTTTCGCAGCGGGGTTTATTTTAAGCGCACCCCTTGCGCTCTTGTTTACATTTTAAAAGACGTGTCGCGTGTCGTCCCCACGTGTCTTCCCTAATAGAGAAACGAGAGGAAAGACAACTGTTCTAAAATTAGAACAACCTTGTTTACAACCACGAGTAACGTCCCTTGTGAAAAAAATTCTCGTCAGAATCCTTAACTAATCATTCAATTTCTTTAACAAGTTAAAAAATAATTTAGGAAGACAATGGTTAACAACATTAGACGCCACCGTTTTTGTTTTCTGCGACGTCAAGGCACAATCCACTTTTGTATTTTATGTCTCAAGTAGAGGGGTGGAATATATTTTCTTTGTAAGCGTTTTGTAAACAATGGCTAGAGGAGGCGATTACTAAGTAAGAGAGGAGAGAACGTGGTTTGCATCGCGATATTTGAAAACATGGCGATGTTTAAGCTATGCTTACAGACCTCAACCAAAAAAGGCAATGAACCTAGAAGGAAGACGAATATATATCTTACTCTTGCAGCAGATTACCTTCCCATGTTCGCTTTAGTATTACAGTTTTCATCAAACTTCTTTTTGACTTGAACGTCTTTAATTTAAGAAGGTTTACTTATACATAATACATTACGTCTAATTACAATTTTTATTTTTACCACTCAATGTATTTTGTTTTTCTATATCTTGCATTGTCGTCTTTATTTTTGATGACCTTAGTAAAAATTTGCTTTAGATTATAAACTTCAAGTTTTAAAAATCAACAACTTTATAGTACGACGTGTCAAATGACACGTTTAAAATGTCTACATTTAAATTTCACCAAAATAATGACGTAAAAACTAAATATGATATGACGTTAGCATACCTAGCATTCAATCAAATCAATCTAAAGTACAAATCAATAATTTTGATTGATTAAGGGGCTGGGTGAGTTATTTTTATCACTATTCGCCCTTCCCCTTCCCTTTGTCCGCAACCCCGTCCCCCTTCTCCCATCCCCTAAGCTCATTACCAACCGGTAGATAAACAAACCGTACCACTACTCACACTATTCCCTTGTGCAGACAAAGGATGTATGACAAAGTAACAAACCTACATTTATCTACATTCAATTAATGTCACAACCCCTAGACACGACTCCAACAGACTGGGATACATAACTTGTAGGCACCACTCCTCAATGAATACCGCATGCGCCCTAGCCTTTGTTCGCAACCCCCGCTCCCATCCCTAAACAAATTAACAACCGATATCCTTTGCTCCACCTCCACCTCCACTTCACCCTTCCCCCATGATACCTAAAAGGGACCTAATATACTACTTATATATATATATATATATATATATATATATATATATATATATATATATATATATATATATATATATATACACGTAAAGTGATAGGGGGGTGTCAGGGAAAGAATTGTGTTGTCCTCGGGAAAATTCCGGAACAATGTTTTAACTGACCAGAGGCCATATTTCCTTATATAAACATAGTACTGTTTTTTTTGTAAATAAAAATACAAAAATCTGGACGTACAAACCCAATAATAACTCCCGTGGTCGTAGAAATACCCGCGGGGGTCACTTTACAGTAGGCGTTATCTTCGTGAAAATTCCGGAAGGGCTTTAGAAGTGACCGGTCCGAAATCCCTATATAAACATTCTTAATTTGGTGAAAAACGATAAAACAATGTTTTGGAACTTATTCTCTGTACATCTGGCACGTTTTTTTGCATAGAGCTGAGTAAATGAATTGGCCTTATGGATAAACTATCGGCCTGCCTCTGCTAGCACGGTGAGGGCTAAAAAGTGAACACGAGTGAAATTCTCCTTATATGAGCTTAATAAAAAAAAAATTGCCGAACGATCCCCCTGATATTTTGTGAGGTCATAGAGCGACCCTGGAGTGTAACAAAAACACTTTATTCCCATAGGAATAACATTATGGTCCTAAAATTTGTCCAGATGCTGTATTTTCTTATATAAGCATAACAACTGTTTGTGAAAAAAAGCAAACAAAGACTACGGCAGGGAGGTAACTTTTTAAAATAAATATTTTTCAAACAATTTTATACTATAATTAACACAAACAGAAAATGATAATGTATATTATTTACTTCAGTAATTTTTAGTTTAATAATTAGGATATGTATCCTAATTAAATTGTAGTAAATTGTAGTAATTAATTTTGAAAGTTAATGAAATGTAACTTACCCCCCCTGTCAATTACCCCCCTGTCAATTACCCCCCGCCCAGTAGGACATTACCCCCCCCCCCCCCCGGACAGGGTTAGAGTTAGGGTTAGGGCTAGGTTTAGGGTTAGGTTTAGGGCTAGGGTTAGGGTTAGGGTTAGGGTTAAGATTAGGGTTAGGGTTAGGGTTAGGGTTAGGGTCAGGGTTGTGTCTAGCATTGGTTTTGGTTTTGTGTGAAGTTTTAGGCTAAGGTGGATGCTTAGGTTTTTCTTAAGGTTTGGATTAAAGTAGTATATAGGTATAAAATTCTAGTTAGAGTTAGGATTTTAACTTGAGAGGGGGGGGGGGGGGTAATTCCCCAGGGGGTAATTGACAGGGGGGTAATTGACAGGGGGGTAATTGCTCCGGGGGGGGGGGGGTAAATACGGGGGGGGAAATGTCCGGGGGGAAATATCCAGGGGGGTAATGTCCTGTAGCCTGTTCTAATTACCTTTCAAGTAATAAATTTTGAACATTCCAGCAATTCTCTAAAATTACCATTACTGTTTCTAAACTTAAGTTTTGACCCCCTCATCGTAGACTTTTCGGCCAACCAGCCTCAGTGTTCTGTCGCCCCAAGGCAAGATCCTGCCAAATTTGAAGCGCCTGCGGCGCCGGGAAGTGCCCTATCGGGCACCCGTCAACTTAGCTTTATATATTATAGAGATTAGCAAATTGCATAGATAAACAAAGATTTCAATAAAGTAATTAAGGCCTGAAATACTTTAGTATAGAAATTTATTATTAGAATAGATTCTAGATCTCGGTAGAGTCTACATCTGTGTAAGTCTAGTTTTTCCGTAGATCTAGATCATCTAGATCTAGAATCTCTAGATCTAGATGATATAGAATCTCTAGATCTAGATGATCTAGAATCTCTAGATCTCTAGATGATCTAGAATCTCTAGATCTAGATGATATAGAATATCTAGATCTAGAATCTCTAGATCTAGATTATCTAGAATCTTTAGATCTAGATGATCTAGAATCTCTAGATCTAGATGATCTAGAATACCTAGATATAAAATCTCTAGATCTAGATGATCTAGAATCTCTAGATCTAGAATCTAGATAGATGAAATAATGTGTTTAAGTTTAGGAAATAATTTGTTTAAGTTTAGGCCGAGAAAATCGTATTGTATACATTTCATAGCGTACATAGCTCTAAATCATATTTGAATGAAATAGTTCATTTCTTTTTATTCTTAACTCGAAAGATGACGTCATCAGTTTCGTGCTCTTTTTTTTAGTATAAACAATAAGCGACGTCATTGTTAAATGCGTTCTTGTCCCAAGTTTAAACACTTTTCCGGTTGCATAAATAAAATTGTTTTTCTACATTCGAATATGCCTTTATTTTTTATTTTTCTTCTTTAAATAAAATTGTGGTTATACATTTAAAACATCTAACATATTATTTTCAACAAAAGTCCGTATAAAGTTCTTCATATATCGCTGCAGTTTCTGATGTGATGTCCGGCATAATATTTTGCGGACAGACAGACAGACAGAGAGAGAGAGAGAGAGAGAGAGAGAGAGAGATGTGCGCACGGGGTCTTTTATATATTAGGATAGTATGTTTTAATTTAAGTGTCATCTATCTATGATTCCATAATTGAGTCGGTTATAGGCTTTTACAACTCAGTGTGTGGGGAGAAGGGTCATCGCTGTACCTTCCTACCTCCAGTATGCTTGTAGGTTATCAAAACAAAATGTCGTTATCTTGTAAACATCATGTATATCGTACATTTTCTCTTCTGTGCTCGCTTTTATGCAACAGATCTTTATTGTTGTAAATTACACATTATCAAAATTTTAGAATTGGTAGATTTTAGCTGTTAAGGGCTTGATTTATTTGTGAATTGATGTTGGTTCATGAAAAACAATTTCATTCAGGCATTAAAAAGAGTTTATAGTAGTAGTGGAGGTAGGACAAAATGGTTACTTTTATGCCAATAGTGGTCATGCCATTCATTTGTCTGGAGCCAATATGTAGGGAGTCATTTTGTCGGTAGCCAATATGTCGGGAGCCCATTTGTCGGGAGCCAATATGTCGGGAGCCCATTTGTCGGTAGCCAATATGTCATGAGCCCATTTGTCGGGAGTCCATTTGTCGGTAGCCAATATGTAATGAGCCCATTTGTCGGGAGCCCATTTTTTGAGAGCCCTTATGTCGGGAGCCAATATGTCGTGAGCCACTTTGTCGGGAGCCAGTATGTCCTGAGCCTACTTGTCGGGAGCCAATATGTCGAGAGTCCATTTGTCAGTAGCCTAAATGTCGGGAGCTCATTTGTCGGGAGCCTTTATGTCGCGAGTCAATATAACGGGAGCCCATTTGACGGGAGCCAATAAGTCGGGGCCCTTTTGACGGGGCTATTTTGACTGGGTCGTTTTGTCGGGGGTCGATTTGACGGGGTGATATTAACGGGACCGTTTTGACGGGGCCGATTTATCCCGGGCCGTTTTGACAGGGCACCTTTATATATATATATATATATATATATATATATATATATATATATATATATATATATATATATATATATATACACGTGAAATCGACTATGGTTAAATTGAGGCATTTAATCGTTCAATATATCGAATCAGTTGAGTCAGCTTGCGCCCCGGCAGGGTGCGATTGGGGTAAACGATATGGCGCCTTCCTTCGTCTAAGCAGTGCGAAAGCCTATGCATAAGATTGGGATATAGAGTGTCCTATAAACATAATCACGCGTGTTAACCGGCAGGTTACGATTTAGCGCCCTGCGATTTCCCTATCTTTCACACAAAAGCTTTTAAGCAACAGCGTATGTTAGGTACTGTAGAACATCTGTCAAGGTGCACGAAAACGTAGTTTTGGAATACAAAGTCATTGCTTTTTGGTCGGATTTTGGGTCCCTTCCCGGCGCCCGGTGACAAACTTTCAATTTGGTGCTCTTTCAATTTTCAATTTGCACTGCACCCCCATCTCATACTTTCGATTTGCAACCCCCCCCCCCCCCCCGCTACGCCTTTGCATGTTAGTTTCACCCCTGGCAGATATAAAGACAGACATTGCAAAATTAAGTATTTCCGACTCAATGAGTATAAAGTGTTGAGAAGGGCCCAAATTTTTTTTTTCGGTGTGGCCCTTTTTGTCTGTCTTGATGTCTGAGACTGTCTGTAAACATATATAGGTATTATATCGAATTTATAATTCTGTATCAACTTTTGAACGATTTCTGGTAAGTGGAAGTGGTACTTATTCTTCTTTTCGGTTATGAAACAAACAGCCGTCTTGAGTCCGGATTAAGAACTCGTGATTTGCGGGTTAGCTAGACCATGACTCCTATATTAGTTCTTTGCTAATTAAGCACCATCAACACCGCCAACCACATACTACCAATCCTATTTATCTTTATAGTATAGAAGATACACACACATACACACACACATGCACACACACACACACATATATGTTTATATATATATATATATATATATATATATATATATATATATATATATATACAGGTTTTATATTTTATGATTAGATAATACATAACAACTGTACAGTGAAAGAAAAAGTTTCAATTTTTAAAAAAAAAGTATCTTTCATGTTATAATTTCCTTTAAATTTAACTACACTAAATTTTATATATATTATTATATATATTATTATATATATATATATATATATATATATATATATATATATATATAGATATATAGATATATATATATATATATGTATGCATTGATTTTTCATCTATCGTGGCTATGCTATTTTACCTGGTTGACAGTTTGACTGTTTTCTACCATGACAGCTTCGTATAAAATTGTAATTGTGCTGTCTGTAAGAGTGGAAGCGGAACCTGGATTATTGGTTACCGTTCCCAACTGTATTATTGCCCGATCATTCTGAAAATAAACAGTCTTTAAGTTTCGAAATCTTAAAGCTCTTTTAACATAAAAATACATTGAAAAAACAGTAATGTTTTTAATTATTTAGTTCAGCTTAATTTTTTCTTTGAGTCCGGATTTTGAACTCGCCGTCTATACTAGTTTTTTGCTAAGTTATCCTATAATTATAGCTTATCAACTATTCGTAGCTCAGTGTGCACTTATTTGTTCTCAACTAGATAGGCCTATATGTAAGCCCTGCTAGGGGGGGGATACCTTAAAATCTATCCTACTAGGCTTATCTAACTAACTACCGTCTAGACAAAATAAAACACTCAAGACATACAAAACAAACAGAACTCAACGAAACAAAACTGTTTATATATACTACAAAACATTACGTTCGACCATTTGCTGGTGTTGCGCCGACTTATGATGTCTAGGATGGTCCAGGCCCTGACACACAGAAACCTCCCTTCATCCATTCTCGACATCCAAAAGTCCACACCAAACAAAACACTACGTACAACCACTACGTACAATACATTACGTAGAGGACATTACGTCGTACAAAACAATATATACAAAACAAACTTTTTACAAACAAAACAATTCATTTATAACAAAACACCCAGCCAAGTCGCACAAGCAACCTCACTGGAAAGGGGGGGGGGAAGAGAAAAAGAAAAGGAAAACATAAGAAAAATGCATGGTAATGGCAGATATATACATAAATATATACACAAGTTCAAAATGCTACCTACTACTACTATCTAGCAAAAGCCTCGAGTAAAACTAATCCTTACTATACAATTCTAAAAGCAATTCTCAAAAACAACTAACCACTGTCTAAAGAAGAACTAGCAACTTAAAAATAACGTGTAAACAAATTCATTGTAGAACCAATCTTTCCTACACAAGGAGCAGCCCGAAGCCATTGGTCTACATAAACAATATCCATATTGATAACATTAAAGTTAACACACTCCGCTAAGGCCCCAATGAAGGCAGACACAAAGCAAGCGATACTCAACATGACGTTGCACGAAACAGCACACACATTAATTTTAAACAACCTAAAACTCGAGGCAACTAAAATATAGTAATCTAATTACTGTCTAAAACAAATGACTATTGACTAAGCCAATCCTAGTCAATAACAACACATCATAAAACAATCAAGTAAATGCACACACGCATTCACACTAGTTTAGGAAAACACTCCTAAACACACTGGCCTAAACCACGTGGTCCGAAACACACGCCACGGGTTTAGAAAACACCACAAATACTTTTTAAAAAATAGCAAAATAACACACCACGTGCATACCAGACATGCCGATGCTCACTATCTCGTTTTAGACGAAAATGAAAGAAAACGAGAAACATCGGCAGTCTCATTCATACAAATCACTTAAAGATAAAGTATAAAAAAAAAAAATACCTCCACGCGTGAGGTGCGCCACGCGCCCACAGAAACCTGACCCGACCTACATCTCGCCGCGGGTCAAAAAAAGGAAGAAAATTGTCCGAGCGGTCAATTTATACTGACCGCTTCGGACGGAAGGGGACCCCGTGGCCGCTCCCCATTGGACCACCATGCACTCCCAGATTCGCAACAAATAAAATAATACAAAATAATCCATTCACCCGCTCACATATAGATCAAATGAAAAGCAATTTCACTTACATATGTTGAATTATCCAAAGACTCTAGAACTGGCGTTGAATTTCCACTGACTACCAAACTACTACCCACCGTGACTCGAACATTGCAGAGCATCATCACAATGTAATTGGAATCGGGAGTAAACAATTCGACCTAGAAATGAAAATAGATATGTAGACACAAAATGAACTAAAACTCAAAAGGCAATCGATTTCACGTTTGGGTATGAACGGTGCATACTACACCAAAATTGTTTGAGCAGTTTTTCATTTACCACGATACGTGACGCAAGTTTTAGAATTCATCTTGTAATTCATCGGGAATGCTGGCAACATCCAGGGAAACAGAGAATGGGTAACTTGTCAATGCAGATTCTTCTTCTTTAAGCCCAGGGAAAATAACGCCAATTCGATTTCAAGAGATTCAAGATGCCCAGAATCGTCTTTCTAATTTTTATTTATCTCACAATCAGATTCATCTACCACACTGCAGAGTATCTCAAATATGGCAATATCTCCAATATATATATTTCTTTTTGCCAAATTTGCAGCTTTGATAAAAATGCCAAGAGATTATCATGAAAAGAGAAAATATTCGTTCATTTTCAGGTTAAGCTTGTCTGCTAGGTATGCTACTCTATCCAAACACTCTTTGTCGTTAAAGTATATCAAAAGGTCTTGTTTCCCTTGCACTTCCAAAAACAACTTGATTTTATCTTTCAATTAAAAAACACGATTCAGATTTCCTTTTGAAAGCCAGCGTAGTGTAGAAACTCGTGATCTTTATTCTTGTCTTTGCACAGTTCTTTAAATAGACGTGTGTTTAGGGCTCCAGATATTACGACTTTTATTAGCAATGAAGTCAGAAGAATCTTGCAGACGAGGGCATACCGGTGAATCATGCAGTGGATTTGCCTTCATTAGAGAGCTAAATCTTTTACTTTATTTTTTGAAAGCCCGATTTTTACCCAAACATGACGCACCATCCGTACAAACCCCACAGCCATTTTCCATTTTAATCATCCAGTTTCAAAAAACGTATTTATTTTCTCCATGATATCCTCACAAAATAGCAACTATTCTTTGCTATCATCTGAATGAATATATTTCATAAAGACAAACAACTGGTAACATGAACTCACGTCTGCTGATTCATCAAGTTGAAAATCAAACAATGGTGGAGGTTTGATTTCATTCAAAATTAGTTTTTTAACATCTACAGACATGTCTGCTCTGTGCCACTGTATTATTAGAGATAGATATTTGTTGCATCTTTACTGCACTGGAATCCCCAAGAATTAATTTCACCACCCTCAACATGCAGGGTTTGATGAGATTTTCTCCTATTGTCTGAGGTTTTTTGCTTTGCAATTTCTAATGCGACTTCATATGGTACTTGCTCTAAGTTCGATCAAGCCTCTGATGTTTGCAACTAGCTTCATGCCGACGAAAGAACTCCATATCTTTTTTGGTGTGTTCCAAATGACTCTTTTCAAAATGCCGTTTTAGCTCTGAAAGCTTCTTAGACTTCTGACTAAGAACAACTTTGCAAAGTACGCATTGTTTATTTTTTTTTATTCCATGTCCATTGTGATGTTAATTAAAGCCGAATTTCAGATAGTCTTCTAAATATTTACGCTTTATTTCATTGCTAGGGTTTAGTCTTCCAGTTGGCGACCCCCCAGAAAGCACTTACTTTGGGAACCCATGGTGTAGGCTATGGATATGGGAAAGTTGTTATTTAATTCTTGTAAAGTGGTAAAGTCCACATTTAGAACATTATTTTGTACATATTTCAGGTACAGGATATAATTACTATTTTATTTCCTAGTGCTGTGGTGTATTTCCAGGCCACTGATAATATAGATGTGTTGCTAAATAGATTTAGAAATTTATTTCAAAGTGTTATCAATAAATTGCTAAATCTATTTAGTGTTCAGTATTTTCGACACCATGATGCACCTCCACATGTGAAAATGTGATCATATTTGAGATTTAGTGAGTCAAATAAAAGGCTTTTATATTAAAGGGAAGCCACCCAGTTAGTGGAAATCAGAAGAAATAGTATTTTTCATTTTAAAAGGTATACGGTTGTCCTTCATGAAACGCATCAGAGATGGTCTGCTTCACGATAGCACATGGAAACATCTGGAAAGGATGGCCGACCCAGCCGAGGACAGAATACTACGGAAATAAGTGTAGGCTGTCTGTCATAGCGTAGATATATAGAGAACTAGCTGCATACCCGTGCTCCGCCACGGTAAATCTTTTTTAAATGTACAAACTTGGGAACAGAACAAAACAAACAAAAACACAACACAACCACAACACAACCACAACACAACCACAACACAACCACAACACAACCACAACACAACCACAACACAACCACAACACAACCACAACACAACCACAACACAACCACAACACAACCACAACACAACCACAGCACAACCACAACACAACCACAGCACAACCACAACATAAGAATCACCACCGAACAACACGCTTTCCTAGGCGTCCGCGCCCAAAGAGAGACTTTCCAGCATAAAAAACAAACAAAAACACAACACAACCACAAACAAAACACAACCACAACACAACCACAACCACAAAACAACCACAAAACAACCACAAAACCACAACACAACCACAACACAACAACAACACAACAACAACACAACCACAACACAACAACAACACAACCACAGCACAACCACAACACAACCACAGCACAACCACAACACAACCACAACATAAGAATCACCACCGAACAACACGCTTTCCTAGGCGTCCGCGCCCAAAGAGAGCCTTTCCAGCATAAAAAAACAAACAAAAACACAACACAACCACAAACAAAACACAACCACAACCACAAAACAACCACAAAACAACCACAACACAACAATAATTAGACTAGACCAGTAGAGGTTACTAAGGACGGTGCGAACTTGACGGTAGACGATTTGGTGCGAGAGTATTGTGCGCGTGTTTAATAAAATATTTGTGGCGTGAGTGTGATGTGAGCATGACGCGACAATGTACCGATGACGTAAGACGCAGCAGTGAAGTTAGTTGGGGGTTAGCTATAGTAGAAGACTGACGTATTCTTTGATGTTGTGCAAATGATCTATAAGCGTGTGTTAATAAAGTTCATGTTATTTCATAAACGAAGCTGTTGACATTGTTAATTAGTGTCTGCGGAAAATAAGAGTGATTCCCGTCCTCCTCACGAGTATAATAGTTGCCGTATGAATAGTAGTAGATCAGAACATATAGAGAAAATATACATAAACCCCCATCACACTGTCCATACCCCAGTACAAGGTTGACGGGCTGTAACGATATAGGTTATCGAGCGAGCCACCGGCTTCTTTTAGGTGTGGTCTGCACTGTTTATTATACAGAGAGGTACAATTTCTCTTTGCATACAACGTACAGTCGGCAACAGTTCATATAAACAACTAATATGTTCTTACTTGGATATCTGTCGGTGTTGACGGGAAGAGAATATCAAGTTTGAACTGAATTCTGTGGCCCAATTTTATCTCTGTAACGTTTTCGTTGGCACCGTACTTGCTTAATGTAAAGGTAACGTTGTTAGGTAGAGAAACAGCCTGCAGAAAAAAATGTTTTATAAAATAGAGATATTAAAGCGTATAAAGTAGTAATTTAATTTATTTTTTTAATATCTTATTATTTATATATCAAAAATATAAGCCGCCAGTGTCAGTCATCGGTATTGGCACATTGCCTTCGTCAAAGCTGGAGTATGTGGTCATCCATGTGGACATCTATCCTTTGTTTGGTGGCGGTTTAAATTACGTTTCTTATAATGCCCCAGTGAGGCAAAACGAACCCGATCCGTTCAGGCGTTTGAATTTCTATACAGGACACACAAAAATACTTTGATTTTTATATACATAGAAGATACATGTTAGAATAAAAATACAAGCATTATTAATTTTAGTGGCTAATTCGCACCTTCTAACGGCGTTTATGATCGCATCGCACCAAATGTAAAAGCCGAAGGAAATAAGATGCCGAAAAGAAGAATTTGCATAAAAAACGTTTTAATATCAAGCTTTTATGTACTAATGCACTAAAAGGTAGAAAATAAATTATAGACTACTATTTAAATAACTATAAAGAAAAGCGTGGGTCTCTTCCTAAACATTAGTAAAGGTATCCAATAGATACTAAAGAGACACACGCTTTTCTTTATAGTTCTTTAAATAGTAGTATATAATTTATTTTCTACTTTTTAATGCATTAGTAGCCTACATAAAAGCTTGTTATTAAAACGTTTATTGTGATTTTTTTGTTTACTCTTTCGCTTAACGTGAAGAAAATATTAGATAATCGCACTTTGCTAAAACATATTAACGGGATCAATGTCAAATAATAGAAATCAGAAATAGAAAGACTTGACAAGTCAACTTCTTGCTATATGGAACATATAAGAGAAAAACGAAATGTACTGTGTGCTACTTAATCTAAACTCACTCTTTTTTGTCTGTGATGCGACTTCTCCCTTGCACTAAGGGGCAAGTCCATGATTTCGTCGTACCCTTCTTCTGAGTAGCCATTGTTAATTTGACTCATGTAGTTATTAACAACTGGGCCATGCCAGTTATTCCCCGTTGTTATGATCAGTGTCATTGTATCGTAGACAACGCCGTCATCACTTGCCCCAATTTTCAACTCATACCTGTATGCGAGACAAATTGTGATTTTAAAAGTTGTGTGTATTACTATTATTAGACAACAACGCTTTACTAGACAGATGGACTAAATACTTTTATCGCTAAAAGAAAATATAAGCTTAATGTGATCCACACCATTCATGTGTTCCCATTTGACACGTGTGTTATAACGTTGTACCTTATTTTATAATAAAACTAGGCATACTGCCTAGCTTCGCTTAGGTTTTTAAATAACATTTGAGAATTTGAATACTTAATTATTTAGCGATGGATTTGGTGTTGAGTGCTTTAATTTAAACAGTAATGCTAACTTTAGAAAAAAAATGTTTTAGTTTGTCATTTAAATACCGTTCTCAAAAAATATCGGAAAGTACGCAATGTATAAGTAAAATGGAATTAGAACTACACAGCTTCCATGAACAGTACATCTCATAGTTTTTATTACATTGCGTTTTGAAATTTATTTATTTATTTAATTGGGATACGTAACTAAATTAACAACTTAATTTTGTACTAAAACAAATGCTATACTTCGTCATTTTCTGTTTCTGTTTAAAATGGTATACAATTATTTGAAAAATAATAATTTAAAAAACGTTACCTCCCTTGAAAACTGAACGTATGACGTATGTCTTTGTTTTTGTTTTACAAACAGTTGCTATGCTTATATAAGAGATTATGGTATATGAACATATTTAACAACTATAATGGCTGTTTCCGACGGGATTAAAGTTTTTTTGTTAGCCTCCAGGGTCGGTCTGCGACGTCACATAATATTAAGGGGATCGTTCGTCAATTTATTTATATATATATATCTCATATAAGGAGAATTTCACTCAAGATCATCTTTTAGCCCTCGTCGAGGGCTTTGAGTCTGACCAACAGTTTTTCCATACGGCCTAGTCATCTATAGTAGTGTATGCAAAAAATTAGCCAGATATACTGAGCTTAAGTACCCTAAAGTCTGCGTTGAAATGACCCTCTGTTTTTCCCATAAAATACAAAGATTATATAGGGAAATACAACTGGTCAGTTTTGACCGCTTTACAAAGTTTTCCCAGATATGCCGAGTTTTTTGTGACACCCCTAGGTGTTCTTCTACCACCTCACAAAATATCAAGGGGGGTCGTCGTCGGAAATTTTTTTTCGTAATATAGCTCATATAAAGAGAATTTCACTCGCGGTCTCTTTTTAGCCCTCGTCGAGGGCTTTGAGTGTAACCGACAGTTTTCCCTAAAGGTCAAGCCATTGACCTAGGAGCATGCCAAAACTGAGCCAGATGTTAAGAGGGTAAGTGCCATAAAATCCGTTTTGAAATGACCCTCTGTTTTCCCCATAAAATACAAAGATTACATAGGGAAATACGACTGGTCAGTTTTGACCCATTTCCCGATTTTTCCCGGACATGGCGAGTTTTTTGTGACACCCCAAGGCGTTCTCCTACCACCTCACAAAATATCAAGGGGGTCGTCGGAGGAATTTTTTTTTCGTAATAGAGCTCATATAAAGAGAATTTCACTCGCGGTCACTTTTTAGCCCTCGTCGAGGGCTTTGAGTGTAACCGACAGTTTTCCCTAAAGGTCAAGCCATTGACCTAGGAGCATGCAAAAAATTAGCCAGATATACTGAGCTTAAGTATCCTAAAGTCTGCGTTGAAATGACCCTCTGTTTTTTCCATAAAATACAAAGATTATATAGGGAAATACAACTGGTCAGTTTTGACCCCTTTACGAAGTTTTCCCAGATATGCCGAGTTTTTTTTGACACCCCAAGGTGTTCTCCTACCACCTCACAAAATTTCAAGGGGGGTCGTCGGAGGAATTTTTTTTTCGTAATAGAGCTCATATAAAGAGAATTTCACTCGCGGTCATTTTTAGCCCTCGTCGAGGGCTTTGAGTGTAACCGACAGTTTTCCCTAAAGGTCAAGCCATTTACCTATAAGCATGCCAAAACTGAGCCAGATGTAAAGAGGGTAAGTGCCATAAAATCCGTTTTGAAATGACCCTCTGTTTTCCCCATAAAATACAAAGATTATATAGGGAAATACGACTGGTCAGTTTTGACCCATTTCCCGATTTTTCCCGGACATGGCGAGTTTTTTGTGACACCCCAAGGCGTTCTCCTACCACCTCACAAAATATCAAGGGGGGTCGTCGTCGGAATTTTTTTTTCGTAATAGAGCTCATATAAAGAGAATTTCACTCGCGGTCACTTTTTAGCCCTCGTCGAGGGCTTTGAGTGTAACCGACAGGTTTCCCTAAAGGTCAAGCCATTGACCTAGGAGCATGCAAAAAATTAGCCAGATATACTGAGCTTAAGTATCCTAAAGTCTGCGTTGAAATGACCCTCTGTTTTTTCCATAAAATACAAAGATTATATAGGGAAATACAACTGGTCAGTTTTGACCCCTTTACGAAGTTTTCCCAGATATGCCGAGTTTTTTGTGACACCCCAAGGTGTTCTCCTACCACCTCACAAAATTTCAAGGGGGGTCGTCGTCGGAATTTTTTTTTCGTAATAAAGCTCATATAAAGAGAATTTCACTCGAGGTCACTTTTTAGCCCTCGTCGAGGGCTTTGAGTGTAACCGACAGTTTTCCCTAAAGGTCAAGCCATTGACCTAGGAGCATGCAAAAAATTAGCCAGATATACTGAGCTTAAGTATCCTAAAGTCTGCGTTGAAATGACCCTCTGTTTTTCCCATAAAATACAAAGATTATATAGGGAAATACAACTGGTCAGTTTTAACCCCTTTACGAAGTTTTCCCAGATATGCCGAGTTTTTTTTTGACACCCCAAGGTGTTCTCCTACCACCTCACAAAATTTCAAGGGGGGTCGTCGGAGGAATTTTTTTTTCGTAATAGAGCTCATATAAAGAGAATTTCACTCGCGGTCACTTTTTAGCCCTCGTCGAGGGCTTTGAGTGTAACCGACAGTTTTCCCTAAAGGTCAAGCCATTTACCTATAAGCTTGCCAAAAATGAGCCAGATGTAAAGAGGGTAAGTGCCATAAAATCCGTTTTGAAATGACCCTCTGTTTTCCCCATAAAATACAAAGATTATATTGGGAAATACGACTGGTCAGTTTTGACCCATTTCCCGATTTTTCCCGGACATGGCGAGTTTTTTGTGACACCCCAAGGCGTTCTCCTACCACCTCACAAAATATCAAGGGGGGTCGTCGTCGGAAATTTTTTTTCGTAATAGAGCTCATATAAAGAGAATTTCACTCGCGGTCACTTTTTAGCCCTCGTCGAGGGCTTTGAGTGTAACCGACAGTTTTCCCTAAAGGTCAAGCCATTGACCTAGGAGCATGCAAAAAATTAGCCAGATATACTGAGCTTAAGTATCCTAAAGTCTGCGTTGAAATGACCCTCTGTTTTTTTCCATAAAATACAAAGATTATATAGGGAAATACAACTGGTCAGTTTTGACCCCTTTACGAAGTTTTCCCAGATATGCCGAGTTTTTTGTGACACCCCAAGGTGTTCTCCTACCACCTCACAAAATTTCAAGGGGGGTCGTCGTCGGAATTTTTTTTTCGTAATAAAGCTCATATAAAGAGAATTTCACTCGAGGTCACTTTTTAGCCCTCGTCGAGGGCTTTGAGTGTAACCGACAGTTTTCCCTAAAGGTCAAGCCATTGACCTAGGAGCATGCAAAAAATTAGCCAGATATACTGAGCTTAAGTATCCTAAAGTCTGCGTTGAAATGACCCTCTGTTTTTCCCATAAAATACAAAGATTATATAGGGAAATACAACTGGTGAGTTTTAACCCCTTTACGAAGTTTTCCCAGATATGCCGAGTTTTTTTTGACACCCCAATGTGTTCTCCTACCACCTCACAAAATTTCAAGGGGGGTCGTCGGAGGAATTTTTTTTTCGTAATAGAGCTCATATAAAGAGAATTTCACTCGCGGTCACTTTTTAGCCCTCGTCGAGGGCTTTGAGTGTAACCGACAGTTTTCCCTAAAGGTCAAGCCATTTACCTATAAGCTTGCCAAAAATGAGCCAGATGTAAAGAGGGTAAGTGCCATAAAATCCGTTTTGAAATGACCCTCTGTTTTCCCCATAAAATACAAAGATTATATTGGGAAATACGACTGGTCAGTTTTGACCCATTTCCCGATTTTTCCCGGACATGGCGAGTTTTTTGTGACACCCCAAGGCGTTCTCCTACCACCTCACAAAATATCAAGGGGGGTCGTCGTCGGAAATTTTTTTCGTAATAGAGCTCATATAAAGAGAATTTCACTCGCGGTCACTTTTTAGCCCTCGTCGAGGGCTTTGAGTGTAACCGACAGTTTTCCCTAAAGGTCAAGCCATTGACCTAGGAGCATGCAAAAAATTAGCCAGATATACTGAGCTTAAGTATCCTAAAGTCTGCGTTGAAATGACCCTCTGTTTTTTTCCATAAAATACAAAGATTATATAGGGAAATACAACTGGTCAGTTTTGACCCCTTTACGAAGTTTTCCCAGATATGCCGAGTTTTTTGTGACACCCCAAGGTGTTCTCCTACCACCTCACAAAATTTCAAGGGGGGTCGTCGGAGGAATTTTTTTTTCGTAATAAAGCTCATATAAAGAGAATTTCACTCGCGGTCACTTTTTAGCCCTCGTCGAGGGCTTTGAGTGTAACCGACAGTTTTCCCTAAAGGTCAAGCCATTGACCTAGGAGCATGCAAAAAATTAGCCAGATATACTGAGCTTAAGTACCCTAAAGTCTGCGTTGAAATGACCCTCTGTTTTTCCCATAAAATACAAAGATTATATAGGGAAATACAACTGGTCAGTTTTAACCCCTTTACGAAGTTTTCCCAGATATGCCGAGTTTTTTGTGACACCCCAAGGTGTTCTCCTACTACCTCACAAAATTTCAAGGGGGGTCGTCGGAGGAATTTTTTTTTTGTAATATAGCCCATATAAGGCACCGATCAGTCGAGGTCAGTTTTGACCCCCTCTCCGTAGACTTTTTGCCGAACCGTCACCGGCCCTCGTGTTCTATCGCCATAAGGCACCTTCGTGCCAAATTTGACGCGCCTGCGGCGACGGGAAGTGCCCTATCGGGCACCCGACCACTTTGCTTTATATATATAGATGTACACGTATGATTATCATATTGGGCAATTTTGTGCAAAGAAACAGTATCATCTCTAATATTCTCTGTGTCGACCTTCCGTTGCTAATTGGTTAAAGGTAAATATTTAGTAGGCCTACTTTATTAGTTGTTCCGGTACTAAAATTAGCAAATAAATTGACTCAGAAAATTCACCGCAGTCCGCGTAGTAAATTAAAGATAAATTAATAAGACGGAGACACAGTGAAGCATATTAATATAGAAATTTAGCTAGAAATTTAGGACAACGTTTCTGTTGCCATTTAAAACCATATAAAATCTAAATGTAGTGTCAAAAACTTGAACTAAAAAAAAAACAACTTAAAACTAAACCAGTGTTTCTTCCATACTTTTTTCTCCGGGTGGGGGCGGGGGACGGACATCGGTAAAAGTATATGTTTTTTATATAAATTCCATTTCATGGGGGGGGGGGGGGGGGGCTATATACCCCCCCCCCCCCCGAAGAGATGCCTGGAAGAAACTCTGAACTAAACTCCCCTACATTAACCAATAGTTTTCCGAATTCAGAACTTAAAACTTTTTAAAAACCTAACTATTAAGCTAAAACAAACTTGTAAACTTACCTATTATTCATTATTTTAAATGAATAAATTAATGAATAATTCTAAACGTTTAGTTTTAAAGCCCAAATCAAGGCTACACTGAATCAATGCAGTTAGATTATACCTTACCTTATAAGCTAACCGAAAACTTTTTTTATCATTAAAAACTAATAGGCTACTGCTTTACAAACCTTGGTAAAATCAGATGACTATCTTTATCCAAAGTTATTTCTCCACTGGAATTATTGATGAGAAAAGCTGCGTTTCCTTCCTGATTCGCTATGAAGTAAGTGACTCTAGAGCAGGGACAACCTTCAGGATCTTTACAAAATTCTATGTATGATCAAATAAATTGCAATACTAAGTAAAATAAAGACTTGATGAATGCATTAAAATTAAATAAGCAGCCGTGTGAGCCAAGCGCCATTGGCTCTGTCATTAGCACACTAGTGCCTGTATTAATTTTTGTTAGATTGTGTAAGACTTTTCATCGATAGCATATATATATACATATATATATATATATATATATATATATATATATATATATATATATATATATATATATATATATATATATATATATATATATATATGTGTGTGTGTGTGTGTGTGTGTGTATATATATAAGAATGTCTTCATTCATAAAAGTATGTATCTTAATTAATGAAATAAAGAACGTTAACTGCAAAAATTAACGTTCTCTAATTTTTGAGTTATACTATCAAGTGAGCGTTTAACTTGATAGTATACTATCAAGGGAGTTCGAATTACCTTCCGCGTAATAAGTTTGCGAATATATTTTCATCGGTTTATTTGAAAATGAAATTACTGTATAAACTAGATCACTCCAGCTAATCACCAATTAATCAATCTTTTAAATTCTCAAACTTATTGCTTTGAAATAGGAGAAGAAAATTTAGATACGATGGACCATCCTGCGTTTGAAGGGAGTAAATAATGGGGGGGGGGGAGGGGGAATTAACTATGGCCAATATGGGGGATAAGGTATTGAAATAAAATACGAAATTCATTTAAAAAAAAACAACCTTTTAATTAAAAGCTTTTATATGATTATACAATGAAAAGGAAATATTAAATGAGTTTCTTTACAAAATACAAAAACGAGCCACTATTTTACATGATAATATTCCAATATTCCAATATTTTATTTTTTAATACTTTATCTGTTTCATCAGGAGACGGATTTTAAGTTAAAGCATCCTCGCGAGCATAACCCACTCACTCATTTGGGAATTAAATTTAACCGAAAATGAAACTGTAACCGGAACCGTTATTCTAACAGCTTCTGGAAATGACAACGGAAGCTAAATTTTAACTAGAAACTAAATTTTTACCTGCAATGGAACGAAATTTTGACGAAAAATGCAAATTAACCGGTACCGGAAATTTAAACGAAATCTGAACCTTAAACTTAATCTTTTGGGGCAGGTATTTTAACCGGATCCTGAAACTTAAACCGAAATGAAACTTTAGCCGCCTATAATATTTTAACCGAATACGAAATTCAAAAACGAAAACCGAAATATTTCCGGACACGGAAATGTATCCGGAACCGGGAATTTTAACGGATACAAAACTTAATCACCCCCACTAAATGGCGTAACCCGGTGCGGTCCGCACCCCCCGCACTACCCTCATAATGAACATTTACATAAAAGCTTTAGAGATGCCCCCAACGTTAGACACAATGGTAAAGGGTATAATTACTGTTGGATGCCCTTCGAATATATTATATGAATATAAGCATAATTACTTTCAAGATGGCCCTACAATATAAAAAAAATCATAAAAAAACGTTTTAATAACAAGCTTTTATTTAATAATGCACTAAAAAGTAGAAAATAAATTATAGACTACTATTTAAATAACTATAAAGAAAAGCGTGGGTCACTTTAGTATCTATTAGATACCTTTACTAATGTTAAGGAAGACACCCACGCTTTTCTTTATAGTTATTTAAATAGTAGCCTATAATTTATTTTCTACTTTTTAGTGCATTATTAAATAAAAGCTTGTTATTAAAACATTTTTTATGAAAAACAAGTAAATTAAAAAGTCTAGTGACAATTTTAGCGCAATTTCCTTATGTTATCTAAAAATACCTCTGACGTATAATGCTGGGGTGCGTTCAAGCTAGGAGAACGATGGGTTTGTAGGTGTTAATGTAATTTTAAAATTTGTGACCGAACGAAAGGATATTTTTGAAAACTTTCTTCAGCAATATTGTTCTAAATTATGGCAGCAATCGATTGGTAAATGTTTCAAGTCGCTAAGTGGTCTGATTGCCGAGATATGGGCCAAAAACTGCATTTTTTCGAGGTTTTTTGGTTTTTCCGTGAAATCCAGGAAGGAATTCCGGGAATTTTTTTGGCCCACTATCATCCTCGGAACTTGCTTAACAAATTTGCTTTGGAACTAGTCCTCGATATTGCTTCGTTGAGGAGGAGATACGACTTAAAGCTGCGGACATCCATCCATCCATTCCCAGAAATGACGAGTTAATAATCGCAATTCTCCAGAATGGAAATTGCGCTAAAAAGTACGAGAGAAGATTATTTCGTAATATTGTTGTTAAAATTTAAGATAATATGGTGCCATAAGGAATTAGTAAAAACAAATTGCGTTACGTCAAACAACGGAAGTAGAATAGGGGGAATAAGAGATTTTTTAAAAATATATATTTAAGCAACTGACGGAAATTACTTTCTAAGACAATCACATACAGGGAATGTATTATACAAAGTAAAACGTACCATCATCAGGATCTATTGCCTCTACCGTATACACAGGTATTTTTCTTGCATGCTGCTCTTCATTCATCATCACTGTATCAATTTCGTGAACAAACCTAGGAGGTCTTGATGCTGTGTGTACGAAACAAAATTAAGAAAGGCTAATGATCTTTACAAAAATATGTAAGAAAAAGTGGACCGTCGTTTGTCTGCATATGAATAAACAGTTCTCGCTGAGGTGAACACGAAATAAAAGTATGCATGTAGCTAATTGTCTAAAAGTTAAACTGAGATTGAGGCTGCATAAATATGTAGCAAATTTTTTTCATCGCAGACTCTCATAATATCACTATCACTAGCACATACTGTAAGCCCCACCCAGAATATATCTTTAAAATAGTGCTATCCCTTTACCACCCCATAGCATATGCTTTAACTCCCAATCCAGTACTTAACCCTTCTTACCAAACGTCACAACATTACATATAGTTAACGCCCACCCCCCTTCCCCGTCCTTCTACACACACCGAATTGTAAATTTAGATTCTGTATTAAAAAAGCTCTTTATTTCTAAAATATTTTACTGTGCTGTATCAATACATATATCATATCGATCAATATTTAGTCATACAAAACGTCAAAATAATACTGAAATAAAGTTTCAGATTATTTTTTCAATGCAGAAGGGTAACTTAAGCTATTTTAAACCACCACTCCCTGACAAACATTATCAAACATTCTAACCCTCATCATATTCTAGGTGTTTTACGTCATTTGTTGATGATCCCAATGGCACTTGCAATTGAGACAGAATTAATAAAATCCATATAAAATCAATACTCCCGCATTTGGTTACAATACATCAATAGTTACAGGAGGAAAGTATTGATCTTTTCTCCACCAGTTTCTGAAAGGTATGAACAACTCGAAGCAAACAGAAGTAAGGCTCAATAGACTTTCAATATTTATAAACATCTGTATGTGAATGTCAAAGTCCCTATCAACGATTGTTTTCGTTTTATCAATTCGAAAATATATAGATTTAGATATTACTTGGTTTAAAGTGTGCAAAACTGTTAACTATATTTGTACCAATTTAAATTTTTAAACAAAGGTAAATATAAAATTGTATCTAAAGATTATCTAAAACTTTAGAGTTTAGCATGGGGTTAAAATAATGACTTACCATACGCGTTACAAAAGTCATTATGCCAGCAAGAGTAGCAATCACATGTCCCATCCGGTAGTGAAATTCCATGTTCACAAACTCTAAAATAAGAGATAAATGTACACATAAGTTACAAAAGTAGAATTGTAGCGACCTATTCTGTTGCCCGTGGCGAACTATAAGTTTGACGCCGCCACCCCAACCCCCGCACTCCCTCCACCACCCCACACCCAAATATCTATATTAATAAAAATGAAAGAATTCGTGTCTGTCCGCAATGCATTACTACACCTTACATCCAAGTGCCATAAAACTTTACGATGTAGTTGAAATTTTTTTTTTAAAGAGATGTAGATATATATATATATATATATATATATATATATATATATATATATATATATATATATATATATATATATATATATATATATATATATATATACTAGCCGTCCCGGTCAGGCCCTGCTCTGGCTTCTGTGAAAAACCTTTCTGTTAAAGACCATTACCTGTGTGTTTAGTACTCATCATAAACCCGGCATTGCCCACCCAAACCACAACCAACCAAAACCAAAACAACAAAACGCAAACATAATGCTAACACAATTACAAATACAAACGAAAACAAAAAACTAACAACAAACCCAACCACAACCACAAACACCAATACAAACACAAAGAAAAAACAAACAAAAAAGCAAACGAAAACAAAACCTAACAACAAACCCAACCACAAACACCAATACGAACACAAAGAAAAAAAAACGAAAAAGCAAACGAAAACAAACCAAATCCAAACGCAAAATCAACCACAAACACAAACCCAAAGAAAAAAACACAAACGAAAAAGCAAACGAAAACAAACCAAATCCAAACGCAAAACCAACCACAACCACAAATACAAACACAAACCCAAAGAAAAACCACAAACGAAGAAAAAAGAAATAACAAAAACGAACCAAATCAAAACACAACCACTAACGCAAACCCAGCCTAAACACAAAGAAAATACAAACGCGAACATAAACGCAAAGTGCTCACAGTCTAGCCCGGGGCAGAATCGCCTGTTTTAGCTTAATAAACGACTATAGTACCCCAACTTATTTATAGTCTTTTGCACTCACTTAAACGAACGTAGGTGCCAAACCAAACCAAATGAACAATTATAATACTCCAAGCTTATCCGTAAAATACCTACAACATTTGCACTTGATCAATCCCCGCTAATTATGTAAATATTTTTTCCCAACACCAAAACCAAGTAATAAAAAGTAAATTCTTTTCCACTAATGCAATGTTTTTTAAAGGGAAGTAATTGTGTTTTCCTAATTTATCAAAGGGAAGTAAGTGCTAAAGGACTAAATATAAATAATTTTCAGACATAATAAGAGTTTTTGTAAAAGATGATATTTTTAAAAAATTAATATGCCGACAATTATTACTATCAGTTTGAAAAATGAAAATTATTTCCCAACACTTTCAATAGTAATTTTTTAACTTAGATTAAATTTAGACCTTGAGCGCGATAATAATCTAACACTTAAATCCATGTAAGTATCCACGACAAACAAATTTATTTTTACATACAGACAGGGGCGTAGCGAGGGGGGGGGGGGGGCGGGGGTGCGGACCGCACCGGGTGACACCATTTTGGGGGGTGACACCAAGGCAAAAAATAGGAAAATATATAGAGAAAAACTTGAGAGGGGGTGCAAATCGAATGTTTGAGGTTGAGGGGGGGGGATGCAAATAAAAAACTTGAGGGGGGTTGCAAATCGAAAGTTTGAGGGGGGGGCTGCAAATCAAAAACTTGGGGGGGGGGGTGCAAATCGAAAGTTTGAGGGGGCGAAAACATGAAAGTTTGTCACCTGGAAGGGTCGCAACGCCTCTGGGGAAGTGACACCATTAAGTGCCGCACCGGGTGACACCCGACCTCGCTACGCCACTGCATACAGAATTGATCTTTATATATATATATATATATATATATATATATATATATATATATATATATATATATATATGGTGACAGGACAAATGATCTCAGGACAAATGATCTCAGACAAAATATCTCAGACAAAATATCTCACAGACAAATGATCTCAGGACAAATGATCTCAGGACAAAAGATACCAGGACAAAGTATATCAGGACAAATGATACCACGGACAATTGATCTCAGACAAAATATCTCAGACAAAATATCTCACACCTAAATTTTAATAGTGTAGTTGATGATTTTAGCTGATCTGAAATCTTTTTTATTGATTGTCATATGGTTTTGTTTATTATGTTTTAATATTGTTTATAGGCCTATATAATAATTGTAAGAAATGTTTGGCGTATAAACATTTTAAAGTTAGTATTAGTAATATAGTATACAAAGATTAAAGATTTTTTTTTATAGACAGCGTTAGTGAGCTTGCCAAACATGTCGAGCAAGAGTTCACACAATAGATGATCACATAGTATTGGCGTGGTGTGATCATAACGATGTACGTGCCGGCAAAGAAACGAGAGCGTTATGTTTGTGTTGATGATGCAATAAAAACAATAGTTTTACTTTACGAACCTGAAGACCCATTCACATTTTTTAAAAATATTTCGCGTGTTTTGAACATTAAAGTTGTATAAATAACTTTACTTTATTTGCTTTATACATTATCCTTTATCAAACCTTTCAGGCTAAAGGAGTAAGTTTGTTTTTTATTTTTACTTTTAAAATCAAATGCTATTACAAAGATTAAGTTTAATAAATCTTTTGATGCTTTGTTAAGTTTAACAAATTCATTTTATTCACAATTATTATGCGTAGAAAAAGTGAACAAAACCATATTGACAGTCAATAAAAAAAATTCAAATCAACTAAAATAGTGCACACTATTAAAATTTTGCTGTGAGATATTTTGTCTGAGATATTTTGTCTGAGATCATTTGTCCATGAAATCATTTGTCCTGATATATTTTGTCCTGGTATCTTTTGTCCGTGAGATCATTGAAGTGAACTCCAGGCAGGGTAAACAACTAAAAACCATATGCTCTTGATAAAATAATGAAAACATATTCTTCAAGGCAAAAACTTGCTGTGACTTTTCCTTCCCGTGACTTTTCACCCCCTTCTCCCCTATTACCAAGTAGAGGAACTTTATAAACTTGTATTTACATTATAATTAGGTGTCATCCATTTATGACGTACACAAACATTTGGAATTTTAGACCCCCACCTCCCCAAATAGTTTCCAATGTATTGGAAACTACCAGGTCGACAATTCTTTCCACCAGGTCCACCCTTAAATATTGGAGCTTGGAATTTCCGCAAAACGTATGAAGCTGGAAAAGCAACCCAAGCAGCCGCAGAAATGAGACGCCATGAAATAGCTATCCTGGGTGCCAACGAGTCAAGTTGGACTGGCTCAGAACAAAAAAGACTATTAACAGGAGAGCTACTGCTGTTCTCAGGCCACGAGAATGAAAATGCACCACATACTAAAAAAGTCGCATTCATGCTGTCAAACCAAGCACAAAGCGATCTCATTGGATGGGAGGCACACTGCCCCCAGGTCATAACAGCTACCTTTAAAACTAAAATAAGACGAATAAACATGGAAATATAATACAAGCCTTCGCCCCAACAAATGACAGCAAAGAAGAGGACAAAGATGAATTTCTACAACAGGCTAATGACCATTATCCAGAACCGCCCAAGAAAAAACATCCGTATACTAACGGGCGACTTTGCTTCAGACCATCACCTACTTGTTGCTAAAGTAAAACTCAAGCTGAAGAAAGACATGTTGGAAAGCAAAGGAAATACAGGTATAACACAGGCCTACTTAAGGACCCCTCTAAGCTAACTGCTGAATTTAAGCTCTATATTTCCAAAAAGTTTCAGGTCGTACAAGAGTTAATAATGGAAGAGACAATTGAGGAAAAATTGAAAAAAAAAACCCAACTCAAAACCTATTTACGTCAACATGTGAAGAAGTGCTAGGCCCTATCAAAAGGCAAAATAAGGAATGGATTTCAGCAGATACTGTGAAAGTTATTGAGGCGAGAAAAAGGAAGAAGACAACATTAAACAACAATCGTAAACGGTCTGCTAAGTTAAAACTCCTGGAAGAATATACTGAAACAAACGAAGTGTGAAGAAATGCATAAGGAAAGACAGAGATATTTAGAACTGCTGGTAAGTGAAGCAGAAGAAACACTGTACCATGGTAATATTAGGGACGTGTACAATACAATTAAGAAGATATCTGGGAAGTTCAGTGAAGACCAAAGAAGGAAAGATAATACCTGATGCTGAAGGACAGAGGAAAAGATGGGCAGAACATTTTGAAGAACTACTGAATAGACCAACACCAGAGTGCAAGCAAGATAGTGATCTCCCTATAGACTATAGACTGTAACCCACCTTCAAAAAAAGAGATACATAAAGCTATAAACCAGCTGAAAAATTGGAAGGCTCCAGAAATAGATGGTGTTACGGCAAAAACACTGACAGCAGATATAGAAACTAGTACCAAACTACTACACACATTCTTCAAGAAAATGTGGGAAGATAAACAAACATCAGAGGAGTGGAAGGAGGGACCAATAACACCTCCAAATAAAGTAAATCTTAGTGTATGCTCTAACTAAAGAGGGATAACACTTTTGTCCATCCCAGGAAAAGTCTTCAATAGAATATTATTAAGCAGAATGAAGGAAGCGATAGACCACACCTTCAAAATCAATAGGCGGGCTTTAGGAAGGAAAGGTCATGCATAGGCCAAATTGCTACTATGCGCATCATCATTGAACAGACCCAAGAGTGGAATTCATCTCTTTAATAATTTCATAGATTATGAGAAGGCCTTTGATAGCCTGGATAGACAGTCAATGTGGAAATTGCTAAGACACTATGAGGTGCCACAGAAAATAGCCAACATTATTATGTCTTAATATGAAGGTCTGAAATGTAGTACATGGCCAACAGACTTCGGAGGCCTTCAAAGTACGGACCGGAGTAAGGTAGGGTTGCCTACTTTTACCATTCATGTTCCTGCTGGCCAATGACTGGATTATGAAGATGTCAACAGAGGAAAAGCAAATCGGTATTTGGAGCCAGCTGGATGACCTGGACTTTGCTGACGACCTGGCCCTTCTTTCTCACACACAACAGCAAAGGCAAGATAAAACCAGCAAGATAAAACCCACAGAGGGAAAAGAAAAGTTCTCAAAGTCAATGCATCAAACAGCACCCTTATAACATCGACAGAAGAAGGCCTAGAAGAAGTGGATAGATTCACCTACCTTGGAAGTATTGTTGATAAGCAGGTGGGACAGAAGCAGACATAAAATAAGGACGGGCAAGGCAAGAGCAGTCTTCAACCAACTAAAAAATGTTTGGGGTTCTGGAGATTTAACCCTTGGAATAAAAATCCGGACCTTCAACACACTAGTAAAACCTGTTTTACTCTATGGAGCTGAGACATGGAGAATAACTGCTATAAATAATAAGAAAATACAATCATGTATAAACTCATGCCTCGGAAAGATCCTGCGAATTCGCAGAAATGATATTCTATGGCAACGGACAAATCAACTGCCAGCTGAAGTAGAGATCCTACAGAGAAAATGGAAATGGCTTGGCCACACACTCAGGAAGCTTGTATCCAGATCCAGCATAACAAGACAGGCCCTCACCTGGAATCCACAGGTCAGGAGGAGGAGAGGCAGATCAAGAAAGACCTGGAGACGTGACCTGGAAGAAGACACCAAGAAGATTGGATACACCTGGGAACAGTTGGAGAGACAAGCCCAGTACAGAGACACCTAGAAAGCTCTAGTCAGCGGCCTATGTCCCAGGAGGGGCGACAGGCAAACCTTACCTAATCTATATTACAGTCAAAACCCGAAGTCGACCAATGCCATTATCACCTCCTATTAACTGGCCGAAGTGCGAACTTGTTTTATTTCGAACATTGGCCGGTATAAGAGCGGACTTACATAGAGACTCATACCTCAGACACACGAATATTCACACACTCTCAAACACTCATACACACACTTGCCGGCCAAGTTACGAAATACGTTGTCAGTGTTAAGGGGGGAAGCTCCTGTAAAAAAAAACTTTTTTAATACTCGATAGAAAAAAGTTATTTCTTTACAGCTTTATTAAGTTACACCGACATATGCATTTCCACTAAAAAATAATTGGTGGAAAAATCTTGGTAACTATGACAACGGCGGCCATCTTGAAAAATTAACCCACTCGTAGGTGTTCCACCATTCATAAAATATTATATTTTATGCCCAATAAGTAATGAATTAATAATCTTCTTCCATATTTTGGATCCAGGATCTTCTCGCATTGAGTATTGGTGTCCTCTTCTGGTAGGTTCTCGAGTAGACTAAATCTATTTTTTAGTTCAATTGCGAAGTTTGCCTTCATGGTGGGATCTTTTAGTTTAGCTGAGTCAAATAGCTGGTGGTTTACTTTCCTGTCGACTCTCTTAAGCTATATATCAGAAAATGGCAGCACGGAGAAAGAAATTGCCACCAGAATAGCAATGGCAGGACAAGCTTTCAACAGACTCGCTAAGATCTGGAAATCATCCTCACTGCAGCAGAGAACTAAAATAAGGATCTATAAGTCAAATGTACGTTCTGTACTCCTCTATGCTGAAGAGTCATGGAAACTAAACGCAGTTCGGGTCCGTTTACGAGCACATTATTATATACATATAAATGCATATTTCAATTGTTGCTATGGTCATTACGTTTTCACTCCAGACCTTCTCCCCACCCCCCACCCTAACGAAATGGAATTTATATAGAAAATACATACTTTTAACAGTGTCCGCCTCCCCCCCCCCCCCCCCCCGAGAAAAAAGTCTGGAAGAAACACTGATGACGAACGGGCCCACTGATAATTTTTGCATAGGGGTCCGAAAATACTAGCTACGTCACTGGTTTAACACCGTGGTCACTTTAGTATCTATTGGATACCTTTACTAATATTTAGGAAGAGACCCACGCTTTTCTTTATAGTTCTTTAAATAGTAGTGTATAATTCATTTTCTACTTTTTAGTGCACTATTACATATAAGCGTGTTATTAAAACGTTTTTTATGAATTTTTTTTCAGTACTTTAAATATTTTAAATTTACAATAGAGTGACTAAAAACCATTGCGCACCTAATGAACGTGATGACGCATGTTTAATAATGCGGAATAGTTTGATGAGACAGCCTACTAATTTGGAAATTTTTAAAATTAATTCATACAAAATTAATTAGGCATCCAATATGTTAAATTTAATGTCATGTCGAATTGTCTTCATGTCTTGACCCACGTACCAACTATGAATGTATCTGTCAGTTAGAAGCGACGTAATTTCTCTCAAGCGTTTCGGTCTAGACTGACGAAAGACTAACGACAGAGACAGTGAGTTAAATAAAAGCTTGTAATAAAAGCTTGCAAAAAAAATATTAATAAAAAACGTTTTAATAAACAAGCTTTTATGTAATAATGCACTAAAATTAGAAAAAAATTATACACTACTATTTAAATAACTATAAAGCTTTTGTATGCCCCGGAGTACCCCAGCTCTCTCGTGAGCACCATGTCGCTTACGTTCGTGTTTACGTGCATTATTCATTATTGATACTGAGAATGGTTAAATGTAAGCAAGAGCGGTTCAATATGTCTTGGATCATTGTTGTTTGCGCGAGGGATTATCTTCTCGGTTCTGTTTGACCATTGAATCAAACTGCATGTATTTAATATAAAAAGCTCAATTCTGTAATGATCGGTCGGAATAAAGCAAAAAAAAAAAAAAAACTCTACCTAAACGCCATCGTGTGATATGTTTAAAATGCTCATCATCTAAATTAATAATTTTAAAAAATTAATATTGAAGGATTTTTAAAGCAAATTTCAATTTCCAAACTTATTGTGTTAATTGACGGCATGTACATTAAACAAAATTAAAGAAAATGTAACACCCTTCACAAAATATCTAATTTTGTTTGAAAATTACTACCTTTAGTCCTTTCGCACTAATTACTTACATTGATAAATTAGAAAATCACAAATACTTCCGTTTAAAAAACAGTAAATGGGGGGGGGGGTGGAATACTTTTAATACCATAATTAGCGTTGATCAATAAAGTGGTAAGTAAAACACAGATATTTTAAATACTGCCTTTTGTTTATTTTATACATTGAACGTACTGTTTCCTAAATATTATTTGTAATCAATATCGGTTTAGAAGCCGCTCCTAAATGTCCTTTATGTTTACCTCCCTCTTTCCGTTTGCAGATAAGATTAAGGGCATTAAAGTTTTAACTAAATTGAATCAGGAGTTTCTTCCAGGCATGATGCCCCCCCACCCCGGGAGAAAGTCTACCGCCCTCCCCCGAACGAGGAATTTGTATAGAAAATATATACTTTTAACAGTGTACGCCCCCACCCCTCGAAAATGTCAAGTGCCCTGAGCTATCCTGTGACCGCTATGGTGCATAATTTCGTTTTTAAACAGTGCAATAGACTATGGAAAGAAAGGTTACTATAGTCTTTAACTGAATCGAATCCGGGTGTCTTCTGGTGCCCCGATAGTATACTATTTTGCGCCCCGGGCCTTCCCGTGTTCGCTATGGCACCTACAGAGGCGAGGCGTAGCGACCCTTCCCGGCGCCTGGGGACAAACTTTTCGATTTGCACCCCCCCTCTCAAGATTTCGATTTGCGACCCCCCCCCCCCGTCAAACTTTCGATTTCCATCCCCCATCGAGATTTCAATTTGCACCCCCCCCCCCATCAAACTTTCGATTTGCACCCCCCTCAACCTTTCAATTTATTTTTCCAACCCATTTTGGCACCCCCTAAGGTCGGCGCCCGGGGACATATGTGTGTCCCGTCCCCCCCGCCCCCCCCCCCCTCGCTACGCTACTGGGCACCTAAGTTCGTTTAAGTGAGTTCAAAAGACGATAATAAGTTGGGGTACTATAGTCGTTTACTAAGTTGAATCAGGCGGTTCCGCCGGCGCCCCAGCATGGTGCGATTTGGCGCTCCGGGCTGGATTGTGAGCACTTTGCGTTTATCTTTGCATTTAAGTTTGTGTTTATATTTGCGTTTATTTGCACTATTTTGCGTTATCGTTTGCGTTTAGGTTTACGTTTGTGTTCCTATTTCTATTTCCGTTTGTGTTTGCTTTTTTAATTGCATTTGTGTTGTCTTTGTGTTTTCGTTTGTGTTTGTGTTTGTATTTATGTTTGCTTTTGTGTTATGTTTGCGGGTTTTTTTTTGTGTTTTTGTTTGGTTGGTTTAGGTTTGGGTTAATTCGAAAAGTAATATATTTCATGGTCCTTTACAGATAAGTTTTTCACAGACACCAGTGCAGAGCCTAGCTGGGAAAGCTAGTGTATATATATATATATATATATATATATATATATATATATATATATATATATATATATATATATATATATATATATATATATATATATAAAATGTGATAATAACATCAAATACATTGTTTAGTTTGTCTAAGTGTATGTTCTATTTTATTTTATTATATTTATACTCCTAAAAGTATATGCCTATTTCTAATCGTAAACCAAATTACTTTACTTTTAACTACCGCTTGAATAAATTGGCAAAAATGTGTTCTAAAAAAATGTGTTCTAAAATATATATGCCGACATTTTAAATAGTTTCATGTGTTTTAGTTAAAATAATCAACTTACTGTATTTCAGCAAGAATACCTGTTAAAACAAATATTTATATATATATATATATATATATATATATATATATATATATATATATATATATATATATATATATATATATATATATATATATATATATACATATATATATATATATATACATATATATATATATACATATATATATATATATACATATATATATATATATACATATATATATATATATATATATATATATATATATATATATATATATATATATATATATATATATATATATATATATATATAAACTTGTGAGTGTGTGAGATAGAAAGGACATATCTTTAAATTGTTAAATGGTGACAGGACAAATGATCACAGGACAAATGATCTCAGACAAAATATCCCAGGACAAAATATCTCACAAAGATATTTTGTCTAGGATCATTTGTCTTGAGATCATTTGTCATGGAACCCTTTAAATACTTGTATCATCCTAATATTTTTATCGATTTCTTCGGTTAAAAATGTTTACATCTAAAACCAAGTTCAACCACGCAGTTAAATATAAGCTGTCACACAATTATGTAGATAATAATTGCTTACTTTTATTCAAGAGATACATTATGAAAGCCGTAAAGTACAGCATCTCCCTCTTCAGCTTTCTTGACATCTTCTTTCACCTGGTCTGGAGTGAAAACGTAATGACCATAGCAACAATTGAAATATGCATTTATATGTATATAATAATGTGCTCGTAAACGGACCCGAACATACGTAGCATATATATATATATATATATATATATATATATATATATATATATATATATATATATATATGTCATATAGGCTATATATGTATAATATATTAAAATCACAAAACACTTTGTAAACATTTTTCTTTAGTGATACAATTTATATACTTTTGTGTCTGTAACTAATTGAATTGCAATTTGAGATAGTGGCTGACCTATCAAAAAATCAATTCTTTAAAAAATAAATGTGTAATTATATTATTTATGGAGTAATTAAATTTTTTACAAAACGTATTTTTCTATTTTCAAAATTAATTATAAATATATATTTTTAATTTACAATAAACTGATGCTAATGATGTTACCTTTTTCTACTTTTCTAGAACAAGCTGAAGTAAAACTCAGTTCTCACGTTAATGGACGCAGGTCGAAGACTACGAACAGCGCAATTATATTAATATGAAATCGCCCGTATGTGGATGGAAGCGATTGGTTCTATCGATTCGTGTACAGAATTCTATAGTTTCAATTCGATCGGTATTGATTATCCACAATGGTTCTGGATGAAGAAATGAATTTAAAAGTCGTTTGTGCATAATTTTGACAACACAGCTTCCTAATGTTTAAATATACATTCTTCAGTAAAAGAAAATAGATTTCTCCAGATAAACTACAAAGCAACAACAGTTTAGCAATTCAGAAGCTAAAAATGAACATAGAATATTACCAAAAATGACTAGCCCCGAAATACTACGAAACGAATGTATTTGCGTAGAGTCTATGCAGCAAATATCCATGATTTTAGAATAAATATAATACTATGAAAGAACAAAGACAGACCTTTGAAAAACACGTTATGCCATTGGTTATATTGAATGCTAATGATTGTGATAAAGTAATACTATGGTTATCTGTTATTTTGAACAACGATACCACTCCGTATAGATTGCTTGAGAAAATATATTATTAGAAATAAATTCTTTAAAAATCATAGATGTCTTTAAAGAGAATAGTTACAGAAAATGGTTTTGAGAGGTATATAAGTGTCTTAGCAATACTAAACACGTCATACTTTCGACTCCTTTCAAAAAGTCGATACTTGTAAGGTTATCCTACAGGTAAATAGACTATTTTTTAAATCTTTGACCAAAGAAAATGTATACTCCAAACAACACAAAAAGCACTCAAACCTTCTTGAAGTCAACTTTACCGATCAGGGAAATCACATCAATTTTGTTTTCTATGATAAAATACACAATAACGGTATAACCTAGTAATTTATCGACCGCCACGTCCTTAACGAGAAGGTCAAAACTGATGTCGACTGACCAGCGCCTTAGATGAGCTATATATGGAAAAAACTTTCCCATGTCAAAACATCATGATAATTCCTGAAATCGTTGAACGACACAAAAAACAACTACAAAAAAACGGTGTGACCCTCGAGTAAACTTTGGAAAGCATTTAGAATTGACCAGTTCGAATTTTTTATCTAAACATTGTTAATTTTGTGAAAAACGAGGACTGTTTTTAAAACAAATTTAGGGTACTAAGGCTCTGCACAATTGGCTAATGTTTTCATAGACCTCCGTAACTGAATTGGCCTTTTGGCAAAACGAGTGCTAAAAACTGACCGGGAGTGAAAATCTCCTTATATATTTCCCACGGCAAAAACAATTTGTAAAATCTTGAGGTAGTAAGTAAATCATCCCTAGTTGATCACAAAAAAACGGTGTTACCCGCGGAAAAACTTGGGAAGATCGTTATAACTTGTAAATACAAACATTGAAAATTATGTTTTAAAAAAGCGAGGACTATTTTCAAAACCATTGTTTGCATGCTCCTCGGTAATTAACGCGGCTTTGTGAAGAACTGATTGTGAGTAACCACCTCCTATGTATTGACGAAAAATATTAAAGTCAACCCCCCCCCCCCCGCTATTTTGTGAAGTTGTAGACAAATGCCACATGAGCGCAAGAAAAGCGTGTCATAAATTATGTGAAAAACAAAGCACATTTTCAAAGCAAATTTTAGTGTACTTAAGAATTGTAGATCTGGCCAATGGGTTCCGAAAAAACTTGTATTATATGTGGAAAAGTGTTAAACGAATCAAAGCTGACCAGAGTCCATATTTCCTTTTATAACAATTGCAAAATTTTCAAAAAGCTTTTACGTTACTTAGAATTTGTATAACTGCCAAATCATTTTTCCATGGACCTCTTCACTCAACCATATGGAAAAAAATGGTAAAGACCGAGAAATTCCGTGAAAACTTAAAAAAAGGACGAATTAATTAATTTTTAAAGTAATTTATTTTCTACTTTGAAGCGTAAAATTTTTTTAATTACAACAGTAATAATTTTAATAGGCCTACATGTTGAATTATGTATTATTTTAAAAAAATATTTTTTTTTATATTTAATTTAATTTAATTAATTTATATTCAAAATATACTCTACACTAAGCATAAGCAGTTCTATTTACATCGCACGTAATAGGTAGGCGCGCATACTTTGTCATCAGCTATGGGGTTGATCCTATCCTTGTTACCACTAAAGCAAGAGCTGATGGGAGGAGCCACTTGGACTACGGTCCGAATAACTTAATGAATTCATGGGTCCAAACCGTTTCAGAGCCAGCAAACTCGACTACACTATTTTTAGAGCTTCCAGAAGAAGGAAGTCCAGATCTGTACACCATCCATACATCACTAACTTCAGTAACGAAAGTCTTCGGGAGCCGGATGTTTTCCCGAAAGACACTTCGCCAAATGCGACAAACGCCCCAATGGACACTTGCCCGAATGGGACAAATGCCCGAATGGTAGCGCTGGATTGACAAAACTTATTTTTATAATTGTGCAATCGGCACATTTTATAGTTTTAAAATATCTATCTACATACAAAATCAGTGATAATCCAAACTTTTTACCTCTTCTTACCTTTTTACCCTTCAAACCGTGGTTGAGATAATAAACTCCCGTGGTTGCCTGTTTTCAGAAAAACAGCTGGCTTTCGCTAGTAGTACTAGATCTTGTTTTCTCTTTGTATATTATCTAATATAGAAGGTTGTTAAACAATTTTTAATAGCCAATTTAATAGATATTTCAATTGAAAATAAATTATTCTTGTATTCTCATAGAAAGCGATTTGTTTTTAATTTATTATTATTATTTTTTGTTGTAAGTTTGAACGGAATTGCTGAAATAGAAATGGGTTTAAATTATTTACAATTTAATTTGACCATAAATCCACCAACGGACAACGACTAACAGACGATCATTGTGTCATAAGAAAAAAAAATTTAAAATAACTAGCCAAAATATGTTTTACTTTCAATTTGTTACCACCACAATAGATATCGAGTTTTTTAGTAGCCAATTTGTTATGAAAAAGAAAAGGGAAAATACAGAGCGAAAAAGCAACTCGAATTGGAATCTCAACCTTTACCATACACACATGAGACAAAAAATAATCAATATATTGATCAGACCAGATCTCTGATCAATAACAAAGTACTAAGTTTTTGATCTGGCAGCTTGACACAAAACAGCTTAAAAGTGATGGAACAGGCCTTTGGGAAAAAAGAAATGATCATACTATTCGATTACTACCTGTTATTCTGGGCGAATCAAAATCAAAGTATCTTAACACAATACGCTATATAGGCCTACAGATAACTATAGGCAATCGGATAAAACATGTTGGCTTTGTCTAATTCCGAATCATTACTAATTGTCCTTCTTTATAATTCATTCGATGTCAGTTGCTTTGAAGAACTTTCGTTTTTAAAGAATTACTGTTACTAGCCCATTATCCTACCTGTGATGAGAAGACTAGTTAGGCATCCTATTCTTAGGGAGCCCCAAATATACTGCTTAATTGTTGGTTTTCACCAAAAAACTAAAGCTTTATGTTAGCACCACAAGCTTACATTTTTTTCAAAATACCTAACACGTGCACACAGTATAAATACAATGTCATTACCTCCTATCCATATATATATACATACACAGGGGCGTAGCGAGGTGGGCGGGGGGTGCGGACCGCACCGGGTGACACCATTTAGGGGGGTGACACCAAGGCAAAAATAGCAAAATATATAGAGAAAAACTTGAGGGGGGATGCAAATCGAAAGTTTGAGGAGGGGGTGCAAATCGAAAACTTGAGGGTGGGGTGCAAATCTAAAGTTTGAGGGGGGGGGGGGAGTGCAAATCGAAAACTTAAAAGTTTGTCCCCGGGAAGGGTCGCAACGCCTCTGAGGGGGGTGACACCATTAAGTGCCGCACCGGGTGAAACCCGACCTTGCTACGCCACTGTATATATATATATATATATATATATATATATATATATATATATATATATATATATATATATATATATATATATATATATATATATATATATATATAAGCAATGTATGTTTGTGTGAGTGTTTGTTTGTCCTTTATGCATTACTACACCTCTCATCACATCGCCGTGAAACGCGATTTGTTTTTCTCTATATACGGTATATAAAAATAAAATTCGATTTTGGTTTGACACCATTCATTTGATCGCTATCAAACTTTGGTGAGTTCATTAGAACACTTTAAGGAAGGGTTCTGAAAAAAAATATTTTTAATTTCACAAGGGCGTCGCCACGGGAGGGTGTGATTTTTCTCTATATACCGTACATAAAAATAATAAAAGTGAATTGCTGTGACACTGTTCACACGATCGCCATGAAACTTTGGGAGGATGTTGAGAATATTCCTGGTGAGGTTGTTGCGTTAAAAACATTTTCAATTCGCAGGGGTGGTGCCCCGGCAGGGCGCGATTTTTTTCTCTATATACGGTTTATAAAAATTTAAGTCTATTTCGGTTTTACACCGTTCATCCGCGTACCATGAAACTGTGGGGAGATTATTAGATCACTCAATGGTAGGGTTCTGCAAAAAAAAATATTTTTTTTAATATTGCAAGGGCGGTGCCTTCGGGGGGATCGATTTTTTTCTCTATACACGGTATATAAAAAATAAAACTCGGATGCGATTCATCCGAGTGCCATGAAACTTTAAGGAGTAGATGAGAATACTCCCGAGAATATTTCTGCGAAAAAGAAAACTAAAGTTTCTTATGGGCGGCGCCATGTAGGGTACAATTTTCGTCAATACACGGTTTGGCGCCCAAAGTTTTAGAGCGATTATGTTGGCACTTAGCATCCGTTAATCGAGCGTCCTGCATAGAGAGTAAGGGGTACTACTATATTCAGCGGTAAAACTACAACAGGCTTCTAAAAATAACTTTGTAACGCGAGGAAATCCTGTACAGTTTCGTCACCTTGCGAAAGATGAAAAAAATAACTTTTTGAATATGAGGAGCCTACTGTAGAGTTTCGTCACTTTGCGAATGATGCTATAAGCATCTATTATTAGATGATCCAGTCAGAAATTGAGATCGAGCATCTAATAATAGACCATTAGTAACGCTAGCATTTTGCATCAGTCACACTGATGTTTAAAACACGTCAAATTATTTTTTTACGTTAGTTTTAAGGAGCCAGGGGCCGTACGCTGAGCCTATGCGGTAGTGTAATCGGGGGGTGGGGGGCTCCTGAGGGCGCCTCTCTACGTCCCTGACACATGGGGGATCACCGAAGTGTGTTCTACCTCATTATTTCGGTGAGTGATTAATGTACACTCAAGGTTTTCATGCGGTAGTGTAGGTAAACCTGTGTCCCGATATTTATGATTTAAGCGCAGGCATCGTTTACATTTAAATAACTCACTTTTAGAAAACAAGGTCACGCGTCTAAGAACATATGATTGGTAATGCATTGGTGATATCTTTCTAGTATATTTCGTCAGACTTTCTTCTATCCCCGCGGCAACGCGCGGGGGACGGGTACGCTAGTATCTATCTATATATATAAAAAGCAATGTATGTTTGTGTGTGTGTGTCTGTGTGTCTTTTATGCATTACCACATCTCATATCACATCGCCGTGAAACTTCGGGAAGTTGTTGAGAATATTCCTGGGGAGGTTTCTGCGAAAAAAAAATTTCAAATTCGCAGGGGTGGCGCCCCGGTAGGGCGCGATTGTTTTTTCTCTATATACGGTATATAAAAATAAAAGTCTTTTTTGATTTCACACTGTTCATCCGATAGGCATGAAACTTTGGGGAGTTCGTTATAACCCTCTAGGGAAGGGTTCTGTAAAAAAAAAAATTAATTTCGCAAGGGCGGCGCCATGGGATGGTGCGATTTTTCTCTATATACTGTATATAAAAATAATAAAAGTGAATTGCAGTGACACCGTTAATCCGATAGGCATGAAACTTTGGGGGTGATGATTATGGCACTCTGGGGAAGGGTTCTGTAAAAAAATCATATTTAATTTCGCAAGGGCGGCGCCACAGGAGGGTGCGATTTGTCTCTATATACGGTATATAAAAATAATAAAAGTGAATTGCAGTGCCACCGTCCATCCGATAGGCATGAAACTTTGGGGGTGATGATTAGGACACTCTGCGGTAGGATTTTGTAAAAAAAAATCATATTTAATTTTGCAAGGGCGGCGCCACAGGAGGGTGCGATTTTTCTCTATATTACGTATATAAAAATAATAAAAGTGAATTGCGGTGACACCGTTCACACGATCGCCATGAAACTTTAGGAACATGTAGAGAATATTACTGGAGAGATTTTTGCGCTGAAACATTTTCAAATTTGCAGGGGTGGCGCCCCGGCAGGGCGCGATTTGTTTTTTCTGTATATAAGGTATATAAAAATAATAAAAGTGAATTGCGGTGACACCGTTAACACGATCGCCATGAAACTTTGGGAAGATGTTGCTAATATTTCTTGGGAGGTTTCTGCGCTAAAAACATTTTCATATTCGCAGGGGTGAGGCCCCGGCAGGGCGCGATTTGTTTTCTCTGTATATATGGTATATAAAAATAAAAGTCGATTGCGGTCTCACAACGTTCACCCGATAGCCATCAAACTTAAGGGACTTGATAAGAACACTCCAGGGAAGGGTTCTGTAAAAAACTCATTTTTAATTTCGCATAGGCGGTGCCACGGGAGGGTGCAATTTTTCTATATATGTACGGTATATAGAAATAAAAGTCGATTTTGGCTTGACACCGTTCATCCGATAGGCAATGAAACTTAGGGAAGTTGCTAAAAATATATCCGAGGAGGTTTAAGCAGAAAAAAAATTCACATTCGCCGTAAGTGGCGCCTATGCGGTAGTGTAATCGAGGAGGGGGGGGGTGCTCCTGAGAGCGCCCCTCTACGTCCCTGACACATGGGTGGTAACCGAAATGTGTTCTATCTGATTATTTCGGTGAGTGATTAATGTACACATAAGGTTTTCACGCGGTAGTGTAGGTAAACCCGTGTCCCAGTGTTTATGATCCAAGCGCGGGCATTGTTTACATTTTAAAAAACTCACTTTTAGAAAACAAGGTTACGCGTTTAAGAATATAGGATTGGTAACGTATGGATAAAACCCTTCTTCTATCCCCGCGACAACGCGCGGGGACGGGTACGCTAGTATATATATAAAGCAATGTATGTCTGTCTGTCTGTTTGTTTGTTTGTCCTTTATGCATTACTACACCTCTCATCACATCGCCGTGAAATTTTGGGAAGTTGTTGAGAATATTCCTGGGGAGGTTTCTGCGCTAAAAACATTTTCAAATTCACAGGGGTGACGCCCCGGCAGGGCGCGATTTGTTTTTCCTCTATATATGGTTTATAAAAATAAAAGTCGATTTTGGTTTGACTTCGTTCATCCGATAGCCATGAGACTTTGGGGAGTTCATTATAACTCTCTAGGGAACGGTTCTGTAAAAAAATCATTTTTAATTTCGCAAGGGCGGTGCCACGGGAGGGTGCGATTTTCTATATATGGTATAGAAAAATAATAAAAGTGAATTGCAGTGACACCGTTTATCCGATAGGCATGAAACTTTGGAAAGAAGTTCATTTTATTCCTGGGGAGGTTTCTGCTCTAAAAACATTATCAAATTTGCAGGGGTGGCGCCCCGGCAGGGCGCGATTTGTTTTTTCTCAATATACGATATATAAAAATAAAAGTCGATTGCGGTCTCACAACGTTCATCCGATAGCCATCAAACTTTAAGGACTTGATTAAAAGACTCCAGGGAAGCGTTCTGTAAAAATCATTTTTAAAATTCGCAAGGGCGGCGCCACGGTATAGTGGGATTTTTCTTTTTGGATTTTTTTACGGACAAAAACATCCCAGTTAATAATCTAATGAGATTTTTCTGATTATTAAAATAAAACGTACTACATGACCCTCAGCGGCCCATGTGAGCCTTAGGGGCCGAAACTGAACTTTTTGTTAGCAGCCAAATCGCACCCTACCAGGGCGCCGGAGGACACGCCTGATTCAATTTTGTTAGCAATTGTAACGCCCCATCTTATCCATTGTCTAATCCCCCCCCCCCTCCCGCCCCAGAAACCTCGGGAGTATTCATCAACTCCCTAAAGTTTTATGGCACTCGTATAAACGGTGACGAGCCGCATTCGACTTTCATATATATATATATATATATATATATATATATATATATATATATATATATATATATATATATATATATATATATATATTAATGTTCCTTCTTTTGAGGAAATATTTGTTTTTCTTGGACTTAAATTGAAATATCATGTTGACTGTTTGACCTAATACACAGCTCCTAATTTTCAAGTATCAATCTTAATGTAATAAGATTCAAAATTATAATTAATTAATATAAGTGTCATCTTATCGTTAATTGTGCTATTTATAAAGCTCCGAACAGCTGCAAAATCAGACGGCCTCCCATGTTGTCACCAAGAGCATCTTAAAGACAAGCTTCTTTTGGAGCTTAATTAATATATATAATAGGTAGTCTATTTCTATAGGATGGGAGCTTAATTAATTTTTAAAGGGCCGAAAGTCTCAAGACAGCAAGCTTGCAGAATTTATAAAAATCACGTACGTTAAAATGGATGAGTGAGGGGCGGGAAAGGAGGGGGCTGAGGGGCTGTTTAATTGAACACCAACATAAGTAATCAAATTAAACGTCGCTTAAGTGTCAAAACGGCAGTGCTTGTTTTTCTCAGTAAAATTAGCCTAACGGTCAACAGTAACGGTACATGACGTCACGCGCGAGCGTGAACTTGGTGACGGTGTGCTAAGTTGGGGATGAAAAGGTGGGGTACAAGAAATGCGACGCGGCATGCTTTTTACATATCTAGACATTTCTTAATAGTTCTATCGTCCCCACTAAAAAAATCTGATCGTGAATCATATTAGTCGGGTGTGTGTCTTGACCTCCGCCGAATCCGCGAGACTGAATCACCGAACCTCTGGGGTTCAATCGAACCTGAGTTAAGAATAACTGTATTAGTGATAGTTATTTATCAAAGTAAACGTTATTAGAATTTATCGTCAATTAAAACGATAGCGCTTGATTTGAACTTGGTTACGATATGCTGAGTTTGAGATGAAAGAGTGGAGTAAAGAACATGTGACTCATAAGATTAAATATTTATTTTTTTAAACAACATCTAACAACTTAGGTAATTAATTATAGAGGAAGTGGAACTTTGAGACCTCACTGTATGTTGACTTGCTTTTTGTAATGATTAGTGGTGGGGAGGGGGAAGGATCGACCGCAAACGAAGCGGTTACAGAAAACTGTAGTATTTAAATAATTAAATAGGTAGTGGTAGTGGATGTTGGACAAAATGATTACGTTTATGCCAATACGGTTCATTTGTCAGGAGCCAATAGGTCGGGAGTCATTTTGTCGGTAGCCAATATATATATGTATATATATATATATATATATATATATATATATATATATATATATATATATCGGGAGCCCTTTTGTCAGTAGCCAATATGTCGTGAGCCCTTATGTCGGTGCCAATATGTCGGAAGCCGCTTTGTCGGGAGCCAATATGCCCTGAGCCTATTTGTCGGGAGCCAGTATGTCGGGAGTCCATTTGTCGGGAGCCTAAAGGTCGGGAGCCCATTTGTCGGGAGCCTATTTGTCGCGAGTCATTTTGACGGGAGCCCATTTGGCGGGAGCCAATAAGTCGGGGCCTTTTTGACGGGGCTATTTTGACGGGGTCGTTTTGTCGGGGGTCGATTTGACGGGCTCATATTAACGGGACCGTTTGGACGGGGCTGATTTGTCCCGAGCCGTTTTGGAGGTGCACCACTGATCACACATACTAAAATAATATTAAGTGACACATCTATGTACTACTAAAACTCAAGTTTGTTTACATGTTTGAATATTTATTTTTTTGTTTGTCTGATTTCGTACTGTAAGGAAACTGCTCTATTTTGGGGGCTGTAAAATAGTATGTAGGTAGAGAATAATTTTTTATTGCAGACAGACTGTTAATCACACATTTATTTAAAGACGTTAATTAATTTATTGATTTATTCATAGGTAGATTAACCACAATAATTTTAAAGTTTTAGAACAATGGCTAAACTTTGACTGAATAGTGAAGTTTGATAACTCATTTTTTTTGTTCGTTTGTTTTTTTAATTTGTTATTGGGGAGAATCTGCATTATGTGTAGAGCTATATAATAGGATTTTGGGTGGTAAATATTGTTCTTTCTTAAACACACTGTTAATTACAAACTAATTTAAAGCCGTTAATTAATTTATTGATATATTCATTGGTAGATTAACCACATTAATTATAAAAGTTTAGAACAATGACTTTTTTTACAATGTTTTCAATTATTTTTTCTTAAGGCCTATATGAGAATGATAAGGTTGACTATCTGGAACTTGCGGGGCACAGGGTAGGTGAAGTAGAGTTCACCTGTTTCTATGTTCTCAGCATATGAAGGGATAGTGTGGTCAGAGCCATGCTCGGCCGGAATCGTTTTTTTTAATTCAATCATGTCTGAGACTTGGCGGGACACTGGGCAGGTGAAGTAGAGTTTAGTAGAGTTTTTAAAATATAAAAAACGTTTTTTTTGAATGTGGGGTCTGGTTATTTTGGGATGATAAGTGCTGACAGACGTGATGTCATTTATGGATGACCCCCGAAACCCACAGTTATCTAACTAGATATATTAAAACAATAACTTTAGTAATAGTAAAAAGATTTATATTCGTTTTACAACAATGTTTTCAATTATTTTTTCTTAAGGCCTATATGTGAATGATAAAGTTGACTATCAGGACCTCGCGGGGCACAGGGCAGGTGAAGTAGAGTTCACCTGTTTCTATGTTGTCATTATATGAAGTGATATTGTGGTCAGAGCCATGCTTGGCCGGAATCTTTTTTTTAAAAAACAAACATGTCTGAGACTTGGCGGGGCACTGGGCAGGTGAAGTAGAGTTTAGTAGAGTTTTTAAAATATAAAAAACGTCTTTTTGAATGTGGGGTCTGGTTATGTTGGGATGAAAAGTGCTGGCAGACGTCATGTCATTTATGGATGACCCCCGAAACCCACAGTTATCTAACTAGATAACGGGTAGTCTAGTCTATTATTATAATTATAATGTGTCTTCTTTTTGGATCTAGACAAGCAGCACTATAAATCTACATCATGGGTTTCCGAACCTAAGGGGGTCGCCAACTGGTAGACTAATATGCAAGCAATGAAAAAAAGCATAAATATTTAGAAGACTATCTGAAATTCGGCTTTAATTAACATCAGAATGGAAATGGAATAAAAGATAAACAATGCGTACTGTGCAAAAATTTTCTTAGTCATGAGTCTAGGAAGCTTACAGAGCTAAAACGTCATTTTGATAAGAGTCATTCGGAACACACCAAAAAGATATGGAGTTAGTTCGTCGGCATGAAGCTAGTTGCAAACGTCAAAACCTTGATCGAACAAGTTTTCACCAAGAAAACACAGCATTACTGCAAGCACTATTTGAAGTCACATTAGAAATTACCAAGCAAAAAACCTCACACAATAGGAGAAAATCTCATCAAACCCTGCATGTTAAGGATGGTGAAATTAATTCTTGGGGATTCCAGTGCAGTAAAGATGCAACAAAATATCTCTGTCTAATAATACTCTTCAGCGGCATCTAGCAGACATATCTGTAGATGTTAAAAAACTAATTTTGAATGAAATCAAACTTCCACCATTGTTTGATTTTCAAGTTGAGTTCATATTACCAGTTATTTGTCTTTATGAAAGAAATTCATTCGGATGATAGCAAAGAATAGTTGCTATTTTGTGAAGATATCATGGAGAAAATAAATACGTTTTTTTGAAATTGGATGATTAAAATGGGAAAACGGATGTGGGGTTCGTCCTCGTCAGCAAGTGTCTTCCGAATCCATTGCTAATAAAAGTCGTAAATTATATTAAATCTGGAGCCCTAAACACCCGTCTGTTTAAAGAACAGTGCAAAGACATACATAAAGATCACGAGGTTCTACACTACAGTACGCTGGCTTTCAAAAAGAAATCTAAATCGTGTTTTTTAATTGAAAGATAAAATCAAGTTGTTCTTGGAAGTGCAAGGGAAACAAGACCTTTTGATATACTTTAACGACAAAGAGTATTGGATAGAGTAGCACACCTAGCAGACGTATTCCAACAGCAACACAAGCTTAACCTGAAAATGAACGAATATTATCTCTTTTCATGATAATCTCTTGGCATTTTTATCAAAGCTGCAAATTTGGCGAAGAAAAATTAATGTTGGAGATATTGCTATTTTTGAGAAAAAACAAAACAGTGTGGTAGATGAGTCTGATTGTGAGATTTTAAAAATTAGATAGAGGATTCTGGGCATATTGAATCTCTTGAAATCGAATTGGTGTTATTTTCCCAGAGCTGAAAGAAGAAGAATCTGCATTGACAAGTTACCCATTCTCTGTTTCCCTGGATGTTGCCAGCATTCCCGATGAATTACAAGATGAATTCTAAAACTTGCGGAATGATTCCGCGTGTTAAATGAAAAACTGCAGCGTTCATACCCTAACGTGACATAGATTGCCTTTAGAGTTTAAGTTCCTTTTGTCTCTACATATCTTTGCGAGAATAGATTTTCAACACTTCTCCAATAAAAAACTAAAAACAAAGAAATAAATTAAATGCTGAGAATGAAATGAGGTTGGCGTTAAACAAAAACTCAACCACGAATGTAGAGGCATTCAATTTCACCTATTGCTTTAAAACAGTTATAAAAAAAAATTAATATTGAAAGTCTACTAGAAAATCGTATTTTAGTGCTTATCAATTTCCTCGCTAATTTCGAATTTTTAATTCTATGGGGGTAACGGGTAACTTACTTTTTACTTTCTCGTATATATGAAGTGTAGAAAAAAATCTTGTAATCGTGCAAAAAAAAAAATCGAAATTTTTGCAAATATCGACGTTTTACAGCTCCTTGAGTTGGAAAAACATAGTTTTGCAATCTTGTTCGTTTGTGTGTGCATGTGCATGCGTGTGTCTGTGTGTGTCTGTAAACACGATAACTTGAGTACCGTTACAGCTGTTGATGAAATTTCATATATAAGTATTATATCTAATCTGTAGATCTGTTTTAACTTTTGAGCAATTTCCGATAACCGGAAGTGGAACTTTTTCTACTTTGAATTTTTCAAAAGCCTATAGCTTGAGTTATTTTCAGATAGATAAATAAAATTAAACGTGTAAGTAAACTATCTATTTTTTCGCCTTTTGTCAAATTTTGATTAATTTCCGTTGACCGGAAGTAGTAATTTACGCTATGTCCGATTTCTCAAAAAAAAACGCATGTAAATTTCGCTTTGTGCGCAATTATTTTTTTCAGCGAGATTCTATTATATTTTTAAAAGCTTAAGTAATTAAAATCATGTCTATAGCCCGAGTTGCCATCCCACGTAGTGTTATATAAGAATATTCGAGAAAGTTTAGGGGAGATCACTGTCGGTTTATTATAAAAGGGGGTCGCGACTCGAAAAAGTTTGGAAACCACTGATCTACATGTTTACCAAAGTAGGTCTATTTTTAAAAGGTATGTTTTCAAATTTTGTCATCTGAATCAAATTTTAGTATAATTACGATTTTTTAAATTTAGGTTATACTTAACTTAAGCACTGCTTTAAAAGCACTTAAGTTGTAATATCCTGGATTTATATTCCTCAAGTAATAGAAGTTGTAAATGAATATTATTCTCCTAGTTGTTTCACAGTTTAAGCCTAATATTTTGTTTTCATTAAAAACAATTTTAAACACACTCCTCTCTAAACGTGTTAGATAAAAGCGTCGCTAGACTAATTGAGCTTTTGTTAGTCAACGCGATACGGCAAAAGTATTTAAATAACCTGTAAATATTCATGATTGTTCCACGTAGGGCGGTTTGAGATATTCTTTGTATTCTGTAGAAGAGCTTTTCTAAAAGTCATTTTTCGTCTCTATTAATTGCATGTGCCAAATAAATCTATTTCTTTTTTTCAATTCCAGATAGATTTAGACTAGTTTATTTTTCATATGTTTATAGGGATATCCAAGCTTCAGATATTACTGAGAGCCACCTAATACAAACGCTAAACGTGTATATTTTCTTTTGCTAAATACCCATTAGTTGACTTTTTATTACTATCTTGCAATACTAGCGTATTTTCACTAGCATTTCTTTACTTATTGTTTTCCTTCTAACATACACCCACACACATACATAGAAAAATGTGTGTGTGTCAGTGGCGGAACTAGAAAAATTGGGCCACCCCGCAAAAATTTATTTTGGGCCCCATATATATATATATATATATATATATATATATATATATATATATATATATATATATATATATATATATATATATATATATATATATATATATATATATATATATATATATATATATATATATATATATATATATATATATATACTAGGCATACTACCTAGCTTCGCTTGGGTTTTCGAAAATATTTGAGAATTTGAAAACTAAATTATTTAGTGATGGATGAGATGAGGAGTGCTTAAATTTAAACAATGTGCTAATTTTAGAGAAGATGAAAATATATCTGAAAAAATATATCTGAAAGTACGCAATGTATGACTAAAATGGAATTAGAACTACAGAAGTTCCATGAACAGTATATCTCATAATTTTTATTACATTGACTTTTAAATATTTTTTAAATTAATATACGTAGCGTAATTAACCACTTAATTTTTTACTAAAACAAATGCTATACTTTGTCGTTTTCTGTTTCTGTTTAAAAAAAGCTATCTTTCGTGAAAATGGACCGAATGTCGTATTTCTATGTTTACTATTTTTTTAACAAACAGTTGCTATTCTTATATAAGAAAATACGATATATGAACATATTTAACGACTACAATGGCTTTTTCCGACGGGAATAAAGTTTTTTTGTTACCCTCCAGGGTCGGTCTACGACCTCAAATAATATTAAGGGGATCGTTCGTCAATTTATTTACATGTATCTCATATAATGTATATCGTCGAGGGCTTTGAGTCAAACCGACAGTTTTCCCTAAAGCTCAAGCCACTTACCTAGGAGCATGCAAACAATTAGCTAGATATACTGAGTTTAAGTACCCTAAAATCCGTTTTGAAATTACCCTCTGTTTTTCCCATAAAATACAAAGATTATATAGGGAAATACGACTGGTCGGTTTTGACCCATTTCCCGATTTTTCCCGGACATGGCGAGTTTTTGTGACACTCCAAGGCGTTCTCCTACCACCTCACAAAATTTCAATCGGGTCGTCGGAGGAAATTTTTTTTCGTAATAGGGCTCATATAAAGAGAATTTCACTCGCGGTCACTTTTTAGCCCTCGTCGAGGGCTTTGAGTGAAACCGACAGTTTACCCTATAGGTCAAGCCATTTACCTAAGAGCACGCAAAAAATTAGCCAGATGTAAAGACGGTAAGTGCCCTAAAATCCGTTTTGAAATCACCCTCTGTTTTTCCCATAAAATACAAAGATTATATAGGGAAATACGACTGGTCAGTTTTGACCCATTTACCGAATTTTCCCGGACATGGCGAGTTTTTTGTGACACCCCATGGCGTTCTCCTACCACCTCACAAAATTTCAAGGGGGGTCGTAGGAGGAAATTTTTTCTCGTAATATAGCCCATATAAGGCGCTGGTCAGTCGAGGTCCGTTTTGACCCCCTCTCCGTAGACTTTTCGGCAAACCGTCACCGGCCCTCGTGTTCTATCGTCCCAAGGCACCATCGTTCCAAATTAGACGCGCCTATGGCGCCGGAAAGTGCCCTATCGTGCACCTGACCACTTCGCTTTATATATATATATATATATATATATATATATATATATATATATATATATATATATATATATATATATATATATATATATATATATATATATATATGTATATATATATATATATATATATGTATCAGTAGCGTAGGCAGGGGGGGGGAGCAGGGGGAGCGGCCGCTCCCCCTCTGGCCATTTTCAGCAAAGTGGCGCCTTTTTGGAAACTTTTTAAACTCAAAGTTTTAAACAATGATATTTGTTAAAAAAATATTTTTGGTCGGCTCATCTATGTAAATCACAAGATTTCTTTTCATGCAGCAATTAAGCATTACTGTACTAGTCTAGTAGTGTCTACGTTTACAACACGTCGTATTAACAGCTGCATCAGTTTGCCATTCTAAAAATAACCCTTACGATGCATTATAATGTTTAAAAAACCTCTACGGTAGTACCACTTGGCAAGAGGATTGTTAAGTTTAAGGCAACTGTATAATATATTTGCTTACGAATAATTGAATTAGAAAATGTTATACATAAAACTTCACACATAATTACTTTATATATATATATAGTTCGAATCGTGTGATTAATTCTTTAAAAATTACAATACAGAAACAAATACAACTGATGTGGCACCTCTATTTAAATTTACTTATGAGCAAAATGGGTAGTGGTGGGGAAATTTTGACATGGTCAACAACGTCATCACGATGAAGTAGTATTATTCTTACAGTTTGGGCGATAGTGATTACGATTACAAATTATATGAAACAGTTACAACCCCCCTCCCCCATGGACCCCTCTGTAAAAAAAAATATTGTCATAATACCACTGCTACTTATTTAAATCTATTTCTGTAATATATATTTGTGTAATATATATTTGTGTAATATATATGTATGTTTAGAACAGTCATCTAACAGTTCACTCTGAGTAGGTTATCTTCCCCCCCCCCATACACCTCACTACCACAATTGTGTAGAGCGACATTAATGTCACGCCTAGGTATACACTGGGTAGGATATTTGATCTAAAGTGAACGGACTGTGGTGAATGAAGTTGAACCCACCCCACCCCCACCCCCCAACCCACCCTGAACTGATCTGTTAAGTACATGTAGAAAAACGCGTAATGATGTACAAAAATACCATGCCGCCAGAAAATTAGCTTTTAAACGTAAAACTCTGTGAAAATTGTTTTTGCAATGATCAGTAAAAAGGTGTGTGATCAATACAGTGATCTAACCCATACCTATCACTATGTTAAAAAACGATCTTTAAAGAACACAAAGAAGCAGTATTTAATAAAAATATATGATATACCGATATTAATTAAATGTAGGCTGTTATTCCGAATGCTTTTCTATCATATCGAAAAGCGTGCTTAGTTTTATACCACCTCTGATTTTAAAAACTTTCATCATGCTGTAATACTTTAGCATTTATGATAACGATATATTAAATTCTGATTATAGACAAAAACATTTTGTAAACACGAGTAGTGTTAAACAATTTTATTATATTCTAAAGTAATTATTTATTTGTTTTGACATTTATAATTAAATGTGTAGATATAGACATATTTATATTAAGAGAGTGATTATTTCCCCTATTTCACTTGTCTTAAATAATTTCCCAGGAATTATTATGTAAGAATTTTTTTTACAAGAATTACAAAACAGATTGTGTTACGTTCATTGTTTTTGGTTGTAGTGTGTGTATATATATATATATATACTTTTTTTGTTTAGATTGATACCATTTTTGTTTTGTCGGCCTACAATGTGTGTTTTTTCTTATTTCTTCAGATTTACTTTACATCATAGCGAAGTAATGACATACAGCTAGTAATTATATATATATATATATATATATATATATATATATATATATATATATATATATATATATATATATATAACATACACGTATATAGAACGTGTTAAAAATTCGGCGCCCTTTTTTGCTCTTTTCGCTCCCCCTACAACGAAAACCTGGATACGCCTCTGATATGTATATATATATATATATATGTATATATATATATATATATATATATATATATATATATATATATATATATATATATATATATATATATATATATATATATATATATATATATATATATATATATATATATATATATATATATATATATATATATATATATATATATATGTATATATATATATATATATATATATATATATGTATATATATATATATGTATATATATATATATATGTATATATATATATGTATATATATATATTATATATATATATATATATATATATATAATACGAAAATACAAACATAGAATACTCAATACGGGCTTGCTCGAAATTTGAAAAAAAAAAAAAAATTCTTAGTTTTTTATTTTTAATTAAAACATGTTACAACAACACATCATTTGTGTGAGTGCCATTAATCTATCTATCTATCTATATACTACTAACACTCAAGTTTGTTTACATGAATATTTATCTGTCTGATTGACTATTGTAAATGGTTCTACTCTATGTGGAGAGCTGTAAAATAGTATGTAGGTAGAGAATAATTTTTGATTGCAGACAGACTGTTAATCACATATTTATTTAAAGACGTTAATTAATTTATTGATTTATTCATAGGTAGATTAACCACTTTAAAATTTAAGTTTTACAACAATGGCTAAACTTTGACTAAATAGTGACGTTTGATAACTCATGTTTTTTTTTTTTTTGTTATTGGGGAGAATCTGCATTATGTGTAGAGCTGTCAACTAGGATTTTAGGTGGTAAC
>NW_026733056.1:10000-125449 GCF_028476545.2 Physella acuta
TATATATATATATATATATAATATATATATATATATATATATAGTTTATAATTTTACATCTCCTGTCGACACGACATTGAGCTTAAACTTCAAAATAGTGCAAGTCATGGATTGCAACCAAGGCAATAGCGGATGATGATGACATCAAAACAGACTGGTCTGTGAAAGTTGTCAGAAAATTATGTAAAAATCAACTCTGTAGCCCCAAAAACCCTATGGTTTATGGAGAAGTATTTATTTATTTATTTTGTCAAAACGAAACAGCTTCAACTCCAAAATATAAGCGGGTCATGGATTGAAGAAAAATATGTAAAAATCAACTCTGTAGCCCCATAAAACACGGGTTTATGGAGAATTGATTAATTGATTATGAAATTAAACCTAAGAATGTAATGAAGATTGAAGTATACGTTTAACATTTTAAAAATTGCATTGACTTAATTTAATTAAGTTTATCTTTGGTTAAATAAATTACGAAGAACCACCTCGACAAAGATATATTTTCGAAAAAAATTCGGCAAAAAACATTATCAATACACCCAAACATATTTTACAATAGTTATTACAATCAAACAACTGTAAAACAGCAAAAAAAAAGGAAGCCTATATATGATGGATGTACATTACAGACTGCTATCAATAAAAGCATTTAAGCGTATATGCCCTATGTTTAATTATGTAAACTAAATTATAATCGTTGACAATTTAAGGCCACTGAAGAAAATAAACAGCAATCACCAACAAAAGCTTTTAGCACATTAATGTATGAGATTTAAAATCCTGAGGCCACCTTGTCCACAGTGGGGATTAAAATTGATCACAGAGTGATTCGATTAAAAATATATCGTAGCCTGAGTAATTACATGTCTGGGAAGTTATTGATTAGTTAAAGTAAGGCAAGTATTAAGCTTTTAATATATTAATTTTTGGACCACACAAAGACAGCAAGCTACACGTAAGAGTTTAATTATTTTAGAATTAAACTAGACTACCCGTCATCCGTTGGATAACTGTGGGTTTCGGGGGTCATCCATAAAAAAACATCACGTCTGTCACTCAGAGGCGTAGCGACCCTTCCCTGTGCCCGGGGACAAACTTTTCGATTTGAACACCCCCGCCCCCCCCCCCCGGCAAGATTTCGATATGCACCCCCCTCAAACTTTCGATATGCACCCCCCCTCAAGATTTCGATTTGACCCCCCCACTCAAACGTTCGATTTGCACCCCCCTCAACCTTTCAATTTATTTTTCCAACCCATTTTGGCGCCCCCTAAGGTCGGCGCCCGGGGACATATGTCCCCCCCACCCCGCCCCCCCCTCCTCGCTACGCTACTGCAGTGTCACTTATCGTCACAAAAAACAGACCCCACATTCCAAAATATGTTTTTTATCTTTTAAAAACACCAAAAACACCGATTTCGGACTATCCCTTCATATACTGACGTCACAGGTGACCTACTCAACTCTACTTCACCTGCCCAGTGTCCCGCCAAGTCTCAGACAACATGTTTTTATCGTTTAAAAAACTATTCCAGCCGAGCATGTCTCTGACCACACTATCTTTTCATATGCTTAGGACAAAGAAACAGATGAACTCTACTTCACCTGCCCTGTATCCCGCCAAGTTCAGATAGGCAACTTTATCATTCACATCTAAAAAAAAAAATTGAAAAAAAAATATCATTGCCATATTGGTCTAGAACCTGTGCCACTCGAATGAGAGCCGATTACACTACCAACTTAGCTATTTACTCTTGGCGTCGCAAGTGAATTTTTATACTATACTATGAGTCTCCTTATGCAACTTCATTTACGCGCATAGATCTAGAACTTAGTCTAGTAGCAGTAACTTTCAAATTAAATTTTATCTTAAATTAGCCAAACAAAGATTTGTATAAAATAAAGAAGGTCTGAAATTATCTAGATCTAGATAGAATTATCTAGATCTAGATTCTACGACTCGTTTGCTTAATTAAGTCTTAAGTTTAGTTTTTCTACGCTAATAGGCCCGGAGCCAGCATTTCAAAATTACCATATTCCAAACAAAGATTTATATAAAATAATAAAGGTCTAAAATATTTTAGTATATAGAAAATCATTATTAACTAAATCTAGATAGAAAATTATCTATATTTTAGATCTACGACTGAGCTATATTTAGAATTTACGTTTATAATTTAGCAAAATTACCGGCATCGAAGCCGCGTATGAATCTTAAGCTACGCAAATAGGCCCGGATCCAGCATTTCAAAATTTGCATAGTCGAAACAAAGATTTATACAAAATAATAAAGGTCTAAAATATTTTAGTATATAGAAACTCATTATTATCTAAATCTAGATAGAATTATCTATATTCTAGATCTACGACTGGTTTGCTTAAGTCTCGTTTTTTTTTGGATTGTATTTATAACTAATAAATCTTTGATTTGACCTAGATTCTAGATCTAGATCTATAAACAACTTTCTTGGACAGATTGTAGATCTAGAGAAATTTATCGTAAAAACTAAATGAAAAAGACAGTTGAAAATTGATATAAGTGTTGGAACGTAATAAATACAGCAAACGGACGTATTGTTAAAGTTATGACCGACAGAAAATTAGATTTAGAACGCGTTAAACTTTTGAATGGGAACACAATTTTCTTCGCTAGACGCCGCCATTTTATTGTACTAAATAGTAAACAAAAAACTGTGACGTCACTGTCCCGCCGAGTGTAGTGGTCGTTCAAATCTTTTAAAAAAAATAGGGTTAATCTACCTATGAATAAATCAATAAATTAATTAACGTCTTTAAATAAATGTGTGATTAACAGTCTGTCATAAAACAAAAAAATTTCTCTACCTACATACTATTTTACAGCTCTCCACGATGAGTGCAACCATGTGCAATAGTCAATCAGCCAAACAATAAAACAAACAAAAAAACAAACAAACAAATAAATATTCAAACATGTAAACAATCTTGAGTTTTAGTAGTATATATAGATAGATTAAATTTGAACGTGCTAACCAATAAGTGATTACTAATTTCAAAAGAGTTGTAGGTATTTAGATAATAACAAGATTCTTTTCAATTTATGAATGAAATACTAAAATTATTATAAAAATACAGTAAGTAACAAGACGTATTCAAGTTTTGATACAAATTACAATTTTTTTATAAGCAGACTGATTAGACCAGCCATGACATACATATTGCTTTTGATTGCGTTTGTGATTATCGCTAAGTCGAATAACACATTGTAAGTTGAATTTATAGCAAAATAAATGCTTTGTGTTAAAAAAATATCATTATATTTATCTTGATTTAATAGTTGTTTGTGCGTATGTATATATTTAACGATATGTTCCAGCAATAATATCAATTTGTAATTGAATATATATGATTTATCGTTAGATGAGAAAATGTAAAGAAATTGGAGATTTTACTTAATTTGACAAAAGAATTTGTTTGATAGGTTTAGTTATGTATTTGTTTGCTTTAACGCGTATTTCTTTGTAATGTGTAGAAATATATTTTGCCTTTACCAATAATATAAACAATTTATAAAAAACATTAGATTTAAGTTTTAAATATAAATTTCAGTCAAACTTTAAATATAACCCATTATAAAAAAACATAGTTTTATTATATAATGAATTTTACATTGGGTCTCTATTTAACTTGAATTATTTCAGGCCCAAAATAAATAAGGAAATAAATGTGATGTTTCCCTTTACTTCTAATGTCTTTTCTTTTCAAATCAGTCGGTTGTATGCATAAAAAATAAGCAGAAATAATTTAATTAAAGAAGTGATTATGCGGATTGATATATATATATATATATATATATATATATATATATATATATATATATATATATATATATATATATATATATATATATATATTACTATAGTGCGGCAGAACCTATATACTATTTCCTTATGTTCAGTACACGTTCAATATTTTCTTAGTGTTCCGTAGCTCAAAATAAGCGGGTGCTCAAAGGACGGACACGTCTGCGTGACTATTCGGTGCTGTTTTGGGTACACATGCAGGTTGTATAACATAAAAAAAAAGTTTGGGGTATGGGCGGGGGAGGTAAGTGTACCTGTTTAGGTGAACGTTGGCGTTGATGTGAATGTGTTTGTGTTGTTTTTTAGTGTGTGTACCGGATTGTGTTTAATGCACGTGTTTGTGTACGAACTCGGAAATCCGTAAGAAATCTTAGTCCGGAACTATATGGTATTCTATGTTATGATGGTGGGTATTTAATATGTTTATTGTATGAGTCGTGTATACTAAAGTACATACCCCACATAATTAAAATGAAAATAAAATCTTAAACTCATAAGAAACCAAGTAAAATGCTTTTTAAAAAATATTATTACTAGAGAATATATACAACGAATTTATAAAACTATAATTAAATTTAAATGCTGTATTATACTATATGTCTTTAACAGTGAGTTATGTAGATGGAATTGAAATGAAAACCGTCAGTTCTGTTAATGCTATTTGGACTTGCATCGCCTGGGTCGCACTTAAGTTAACATTGAGATCTCTCTTACACACTCACACACATATTCACATACACACACACATACACACACTTCGACGTTAGGGGAAACAAAGGTGGCTGGGTATTGTGCTGAATAGGCTAATTCTTCAAATGCCGAGGTCTCAGAAACAGTTGAACTCTACTTCATCTGCGCCTTGTGTGTCTTGGACAAGAACCGGAAATGGTGATGATGAAAATATAGATGTAACACTATAAAGTTTGCGTTGAGTGATTTTAATTAAATGTGTATCCTTTGATTAAACTAAGGAGGAAGTACCACCTCGACTACGAAAAAATGACTAACAGATTCGCAAAAATAAAACTATTTTACATACACACAAACATGTGTTACCATAGTGTATAATATCAGACAGCATTAATGCAGCTCAAAATTAAGGATGTATTAAGGATGGATGTACATTATAGACTACTATCGAGTTAATCATTCGAGTGTACAAATGCCCTATATTTAATTTGGCAGCTAAATTATCAATGGTTGATAATGTAATGCCACTGAAGAAAATGAACAGCAATCACCAACACACGATTTTAGAATATAAATGTACGATATTAAAAAAACAACTGAGGCTAGCTAGTGCTCAGTGGGGATTTAAATCGATCATAGAGTGATTCGATTAGAGAAGCTTTACCCTGTCTGATTACATGTCTGGGTAGTTATTGATTGGTTAAAGTAAGGCAAGTATATATCTTATAATACATTAAATTTTGGAGCACATAATCACAGCAAGCTACACTGTAAGAGTATAAATATTTTTGGCTGAAATTAATTTTGAACGTGCAAATTAATACGTGATTATTAATTTCGGGTGCGTTTTTGACAATGTATTCCTAAAATGATACATATTAATAATACAATTCGTATCATTTTAAGAATACATTTTTAAAATTAATATACTGTAAGTAATAGGTCGTAAAAAAATGATGTAAATACAAAATGTGTGTATCTTGCAGTTAGATCTTGAGATAAAACAATTTTGATTTTTATAAACAGATTAAATAGAACAGGCATGCTATACCTAATACTATTGGCAGCCTTGTTAAGCATGGCTGCGTCAAGAGAACCGTAAGTCGAATTTATTGCAAACGAAATTCTTACTATTTAAAAAAAAAATAATAGCATGTATATTATTTATGAGTCAATGATTTGTGATTTTACGTAATTAGGCACAAAAATGTGATTGACAGGTTGGCTATGCATTTATTTTATTTATTTTTTTTTTTGCTTTTCCACTTAGATCTATATGTTTGTAATAAGTTGAAAAAACATTTTTTTTTCTTTTAACAATAATGCTTATAAAATGTTTTCTAAAATAAAATTAGATTTTAATTTCAATCTGTTCAAATAAGTTATTTTGAATATAAATAAATTTGAGTCAAAAATTAAAATACAAACCATTAAAAAGACAACCGTCTAAGTTTCACCCTATTGTATCGTCCAAAATAAAATAAAAGCAAAACTAAATGGTGCACTATTAATTTAAATCTGATTCTTATCCATTATAAGTAAATACTTAAATGATGTGTCCTTCTAATGTGTTTGTTTTGCAAATCAGTTGGTTTAATGCAGGCATAATTTAATTAAAGCAATAATAATGATGATCTAACTTCGAAAATGGGCAAATTAACCATTCGCTGAACAAACAACAACAATATACATTTATTTATATTGATATATTTAATAATAATAAATTCATATATATATATATATATATATATATATATATATATATATATATATATATATATATAGTAATGCGGAGACTAAATTATATTTCTTTATGCTGAGCAAACGTTAAATTTGTTCTCAGAAGTTCGTGGGTCCAGAAGAAAGAGTGCGCACATGAAGGTTACCAATGTAAAAATCTACCGTGCTGTTATCATCTCAAATGCAGGTCATATAACAGAAATTTTAAAAAAGGCTTATAAAAAGGTTTAATAATGCACTAAAAAGGAGGAAAAAAAATGATTTATTTTGAGAAATTATTTAATAATACACTTACATTTAAATATTTTTAAAAAAAAGCGTGGGCTATATATTATCTATTGGATTCCTTTACTAATATTTAGGGAGAGACCCACTCTTTTCTTTATAGTTATTTAAATAGTAGTGTTCTTCTTCTTCGTTCTTAATTTTGAATGTTGGAAGGGATCGAGCCTTAGCTGCCAGAGAGTTTAACTCGAGACTGTTTCGAATTTATCAACCATGAGCTTTTTGTCGACTCGACCACGCCTCCATCACAATTAGGCGTTACGTGTTAACGGGTTATGCGCCATTGAGGCCATTGACTCAGATTTCAGCCTGCTTTTCTTTTTGGATTTGCTTCCATAGCCTTTGACCAACCAAGAACAAACTGCAAGGCAGCATTTGTTTTGATTTTGGAGTTGTCTCTCCTAGAAGAGTGGCTGTCCCCAGCTAACGAGCCTCATCTGCCCGAGGATTCGAAGTGTATAGTTACACATATCGAGAAAATCGTTTTTTGTCTACTTTGTAGTGTATTATGTTATCAAAACGTTTTTTTTTAACATTTTTTACTTTCTCGTATACATATTATAGATAAAGTATTTTAATCGTACATAAAAATCACATCGAATTTTGACAGTTTTCATCGTTTTACACCTCAGTACTTCATGATATACGGAGTAAACGGACTTATTTTAATCGGGCAAAAATAATGAATGCAGATTTATCAAAATTTCGGCGTTTTATACGTTATCGAGTCGGAAAAGCTGGGCTTTCTAATTATGTCCGTATGTCTGTGTGTGTGTGTGTGTATGTGTGTATGTGTGTGTGTGCATGTGAACACAATAACTTGTGTGCCGTTACAGCTAGGTTAATAACATTTCATATATAAGTATTATATAAAATATATAAACTTTTTAGCGATTTCCAATACACCGGAAGTGGAATAAATTTTATTTTTGGTTTTTCAAAAACCTATAACTTGAGTTACTGTTTCAGATAGATAAATGAAATTTCACATGTAAGTAAAAGATCTAATTCTCTGCCTTCGGTCAAATATTGAGTAATTTCCGTTGAACGAAAGTAGTGATTTACGCTATTTCCGATTTCTCAAAAAACGCACATGAATTTATAAAGTACTTATAGCCTGCTTTATTATACATATATTGTTTGCCGTTCACTGGGCGCTCAACTATTTTTTCCACGTGATTTTATTCTATGTTAAAAACTTTAAGTATTTAAAAATGGATTAATAACAGTTGCGGAACTTAGAAAAAAAGGGCCACCCGGCAAAAAAAATTCTGCCCCCCCCCCCCTATATATATATATATATAAATATATATATATATATATATATATATATATATATATATATATATATATATATATATATATATATATATATATATATGTAGCTAATTAATTATAATGTGCTTGTTTCTCTAGGTATAATTTTCTTAAGAATGACTATTGGTGCTCAAAAATTGCAACCTAAGATCCAGAACAAAATACATCGTTCTATTCAGTGCCTGGGTTGCATTACTTTTAAAATATTTTTTGTCAAACTGTAATTGCCATAAGTTTTTTAATAAAAAAATAATTTGACAGCTGCTTTGATTTGTGAAGTTATTTTGAGCACATTATTGACAGTTCTGGTTAAGCTATTTCCAAAGGACGAAATTCAATTATGTTCTCTGTTTAAACTGTAAATGTCCACTAATGCCGATGTCCACGCATTACGTCATCACAATGTCGATCTCCAATCATTACGTCATCACACATTTGATGTCCACTATCTGTAAATTTTTTTGTCCTAAACAAATTTTAATATTAGAAAAAATATTTAAAATATATGAACCACGTCAGTTTCGGCTAATAGAAAATAGATTACTGCTTTCCACTTAGCAAATGTCATTAAAAACGTATTACATTTTAAAATAAACCGGGAGTGATCTCCCCTAAACTTTCTCGAATATTCTAATATAAAATTACGAGGGATGGCAACTCAGGACATAGACAATATTTGTTATCCATTTTTAATTACTTAAACTTTTTATAATAGAATAGAATCTCGTAAAAAAAGGATTGCGCACCAAGTGAAAAGTTTCCCTTTCAAACCTGACGGACTGTGTATGGGGCAAGTGAAGTAGAGTTCACGTGTTTCTGTGACCTCGGCATATGAAGAGATAGTGTGGTCAGCACTATGCCCAGCCGCCTTTACTTACCTTAACAGGAGTAAGTTATCCATCAGAGTTGGGTGGACTCAGGGACTGTCTACTGACTTGAACTCGGATTCGAACTCAAGACTTACGGGTTAGCAGTCCAGCTCTCTACCGCTTGACCACTCCGTCGCACACCAAGTGAACGCCTAATAAAATGTGTATAAAAGTGCGGGATATTATTAGTACTTTATAAATTTACATGCGTTTTTTGAGAAATCGGAAATAGCGTAAATTAGTACTTCCGGTCAACGGAAATTACTCAAAATTTGACAGAAGGTAGAGAATTAGATTTTTTACTTATATGTGAAATTTCATGCATCTATCTAAAATAGTACGCAACTTATAGGCTTGTGAAAAATTCAAAGTAGAAAAAGTACCACTTCCGGTTATCGGAAATCGCTCAAAAGTTGACCGGGATCTACGATTTTGATAAAATACTTATATATGAAATTTCATCAACCTAGCTGTAACGGTACTCAAGTTATCGTGTTGACGCACAGAGAGACAGACACACAGACAGACACACAGACATACGGACAAGATTGCAAAATTATGTTTTTCCGTATCAGTGAGGTGCACGATTACAAGACTTTCTTTATACTTCGTATATACGAGAAAGTAAAAAGATTACTCTTACAGTGGCGTCGCGAGCGGGATCGTTGGGGGATCGCACCGGGTAACACCCGACCTAGCAACGCCACTGATTCTTATGGACCAGATGTTTAAAGAAGGAATTTAAAATGAGAGTATATATGTTTAACAACCTTACATAAGGTGGTATGTTCATTAAAGATTGAGGCAGGTAACCAAAAGAGCTGAGTCGGCTCAGGTACGCACTAAAAACACGAGACTTTTAATTAAGTCGTCGCGCCATGCTCACATATGACGTAATTGAACATCACATAATAAACCACCCTAACCCAACTCTGTGTGTTGTATAATGTGGGTGTTGAAAAGTGTTGAAAGTGAGACCATGAACTAACTTTCCAGACGGGTAAAGTTATCTACATTGTAGACTGTTATGTAATATACGTTATGGACGGTTAATGTGTTCTACATTCTAGACGGTCAATGTGTTCTACATTCTAAACGGTAAATATGATCTACATTCTATACGGTCAATGTGATCTAAATTCTAGACGCTTAAACTGATATACATTCTAGACGGTCCGTGTGATCTACATTCTAGACGGTCAATTTGTTCTACAATCTAGACGGCCAATATAATTTACCTTCTAGACGGTCAATTTAATCTACATTCTAGACGGTTAATGTGATCTACCTTCTAGACGGTTAATGTGATCTACCTTCTACACAGTCAATATGTTTTATCTTCAACGTGGTCAATTAGATCTACATTCTAGACGGTCAATGTATCTAGGCCTACATTCTCTAGACGGTCATTGATATCTACACAGTAGAAGGTCGTTGATATCTACACCGTAGACATCTAATGTGATTAATATTTTGTAGGGTCAGTACGATCTACACTCTAGACTCTTTCACCCAACGAGTTGCCCTATAAACCCACATAACGCCATCAGGTTCAAAGCGTCCATACAATATACTCCCCGCTCGCGTTAATATTTTAAACTTTACTTGGCTGATCGCCATAATTCCCACAGTTAATCCTGACCCTGATCGTAATCAGATAACCCACTAACCTACAGTAAAGGCGGCTGGCATAGTGCTGACCACACTATCTCTTCATATGCCGAGGTCACAGAAACCAGTGAACTCTACTTCACAAATTCCATCTACGACACATGGGGCAGATGAAGTAGAGTTTATCTGTTTCAAGATCTCTGAAATCAGAGTTGACTGTACATAATGCGATACACTAAACCCCAGTCCAGATACAATCGAATTTTTCTTCTCAGTATTTGTTTTTGCGACGTTTCATTACACAGCCGCACTCTTCGCATAATCAATAATCAATGCTATGATTTCATTGTCTACTGCTAATGAATCCTTCTTTTTTTCATTGAATGTAAGGCCTAGTTGTAATAAAAATATTACACACAAATTAATTGTATACATTATTTTATTGTTTTAATCACTTTTGAATACAGCCCAAAACTCAACCTCTTTCATTAAATCATGCTAGAAAAAAAATCAATTTAAATCTAAAACACAGAAGAGGCTTGCGGTCTTGTTTGATGCCAAAGATCTTCCTATGGAAATCAGGCACTGAAAGGTTATTGTTTATATTATAATATAACACAATAGATATTGTAGCTCTTGGGTAGTGTAAGAAAACTTCGGTAACAGTCCTTATTTAAGGCTTAAAAACAGCAGTCTACCGTTTATATACAGCTAAACAAGGTCAGGAGTGTATGTGCGATATATATATATATATATATATATATATATATATATATATATATATATATATATATATAATAAAAAGAACCATTTAAAGCTTTGAACATATCAATTGACTATGTCATATAGGCTATATTTATATTTAAAATATATCTCTATCTCTTGGTCTTGGGATAAATATCAGTGTTGTTTTTTAAGAATAATTTGAGGTTCTTTTATGTGCAATACTTTATCAATATATACATACATTACCTTCATTTTTAGTTTGAAAAACAAAGTCCAGCAAATACACTGCGAATGTGAATATTATAAATATATATATATATATATATATATATATATATATATATATATATATATATATATATATATATATATATATATATATATATATATATATATATATTGTCCGATATCCTTAATTAATTAATTAGAAATATTTTCACAGATAAGATATGTGACGTAGTAGCCGAGACGATTGTATGCACACAAAAAATGTAAAGTTATGTGTTCGACATTGATGCGGACATTATATATTTTTTTTAAACTTCTTTTTATTTTTATCACTTAAACGTTAGCTTTGTTGCTTTGTTTATTTATTTACGCGGTGTTCCTGTTTAATTTCCAATATTATTCCAATTGTATCATACATTTTCGTTTGGATACCTTTGGGAGATCTTCAAATTAAAAACAAATGAAGAAAGCAATGTTTGTTTGTCTTGTATTATTTACATTTGAATGCGCGACTCACTGTTGAATGACTTTTTTTTGCAAAAAAAAACAACAACCCAAGAATTAAAAAAAAAAACGAACAAATAGTAAACAACAAATAAAAACAAGAGACAAATATTGGTTAAAAAACCATAACAAAGACAGCTATACATAACCGGATTTGTAAAATAAAATATTACTTTGTTTAAATGAACTGGAAATAAGTTGAAAATACACGAAAAACATGGTATTTTTTCTGCGAATATATTTCACATTGTGGCAGTGGAAGAAATTAACATAAAAGAAACTGAATTAAAGACAATGATTCGTCTTAGGGGTCGTCCATAAATGACGTCACAATCTTAAGGGGGAGGGGGGGGTCCGTAAATTGTCACGGTGTGTGATGACGAAGGGGGAAGGGGTGTTTCAGGTGGTGTGACGTCAAACTTTTGCATTATAAAAAAATGCTAGAAAACGAATTTTAGCCGTTATTTCGCGTATTAAAAAATCTGTTTAAATAAAGCGTAATAAGAATAGATTAAAATGCTCTATGATGATAGAGTTCAGACAAGATTTTTGGAAAATATGGATGTTTTAAGAAAAACTAAACTGCAATTGTGAGAGGGGGGGGGTTAGGCTGATGTATGACGTCATTTTTTGTGGGGGGATGTGGCATTTTGTGACGATGTGTGACGGAGGGGACGGGGTATGTAAAATACGTCAAAAAAGCGTGACGGCATTTATGGATGCCCCCCTTATTACCTGCAGTAGTATCCATCGCAACATATTAACTGGCTAATGGTGGTGTACTAGGTCTTATAGTGCGTGAGCTTTTACAATTTAAATTTCCGGGTAAATTTTCATCCAGATTAGGCTTATCATCAGGCACTGGTGGAGGAAAATGTACAATGACAATGTCTTCTTCTTTTCTTCCTCTGCGTTCTTAATTTTAGTGTTGGAAGGGATCCCCTCCAACACAGTTAAGTATATGTGTCAACTGGTTATGCGCCATTAAGGCCATTGACTCCGATTTCAGCCTGCTTTTATTGTTGGATTTACTTCCATAGCCTTTGTCTAAACACGAACAATCTACAAGGCATCAGTTGTTTGATTTTGGAGTTGTATCTCCTAGACTAGTGGCTGTCCCCAGCTAATCTCCCTGAGGGTTCGAACTTGAGACTTTTCGGTTTAGCAACCATGAGCTTTAACGACCACGCCGAACCCCCACATTGACAAATGTGGTCTGGGGTTGTGGTCCATTTTTTTAAACTACCCAACAGCCAATCCAACCCTGGTTTAAGATTTAAAAAAAAAAAAAACAACAACATACCGTTTCTCTAGATATCCCGCTATCAAATGTTAAATAAAAAAACAAACATACAATTTAGATGTTAAAATTGATCTTTTGTATAAGAGACTTTAAACAGTAATAAAAATGAAATAGTCACGGTGTTTGCCTTTAAACGTATTGAGTTCTTGAAGTACGTAAAGACGGACTGGCCTAGTGCTTACACAACTCTGTCATAGCTTAGATAGATAAAATAAGACTAGACTGGTAGAGACTAATAAAGACGGTGTAAATTTTACGGTAGACAATTTGGTTCGAGAGTATAGGGCTGGTAAGTAGGTCACCAACCAGTTCTATGGCTCATGCAGGTTTTTTGAGCCGTAGAACTGATTAGTGACCTAATTACCAGCCCTATTGTGTGCGTGTTTAATAAAATATTTGTGGCGTGAGTTTGAATTGAGCGTGACTCGACAATGTTACCGATAACGTAGGACGCAACATTGAAGACGGGGGTTAGCCATTGTAGGAAAATGACTTGTTTTGATATTGTGTAGTTCTTGTATTTGATAATAAAATTAATTCTATTTTATGATCGAAGTTGTTTATATCGTCAACTTAGTCCTCAATACATATTAATAGTAATATACTAGGAGTGTTAGTTATAGCAGTAGTCACCATATAGTTTAATATAGCAACGCATACATTTCACCCCATCAAAAAACCCTTCACGTGTCGAGGTGAAGATGTACATGAACTCTACTTCTCAAATGATCGCCATTTGAAATTATCTTATTTTCATGTACGTTTTCAGGTATTGCAATAGACATGCACGCAGTAATTCCCAAATATAAATATATGATCAAATCTATCTTATATACAAACTATCAAACATTCCCGATGTACCAACTTTGAATCAACCGCTACATCTAACTACTTTATGTCATCCTTCCAAGATAAAAATAGAAAGTAAATAAAGAAAATAAAATCTACAAAGAAGCCGACCCAGATTATTCACTCAACTAGCGGTGAAGTATAATTCTAGCGCTTTTTTCCTAAGGTTCTTCACAAGAATATGTTAACGTTAGTAAACCTATAGCAATACAACATGTTAACATATTACCTCTGTTCATCAGCATGAACGAAGTGGCTGTTGCAAGCAATACCATCAGGACCACAGCAACTTTAATGTTCAACATGTTCGCGTTTTCACTTTGCCAGCTCCTCACTGAATGCTAAGGTAACGTAGCTTAATGGTAGGCACAATGTAAGTTAATTTAACTTGTATGTAATTGGTTTTGCTAGATAATGTAAACAAACTCAGGAAATCAATTTTTTTTATTTCTCATCCAAAAAGAAATACGTAGTTCTAAAATTTCACAGTCAAAAAGGAACCTATGGAGTTCTATTTACACTAAATTGCAAACATTTCACATAATACGGAACTTGGTGTCTTTATATTACTATAAATAGGGAACCTTGTTTCATTACAATCCTAGGGATAATCCGCTTGCTTTGACACGCGGACCTGCCATTTTTAATGTGAAAGCAATGTTGTTGTGATAAAAAAATAAATCGATGGATTGACATAAACCTGATTTATATTGATTGTTGATCGAATAAGAAATTCGGAGCAAATGCCTATCGGTCCAATATATATATATATATATATATATATATATATATATATATATATATATATATATATATATATATATATATATATATATATATATATATATATATATATATAAATAATAAATAAATACATATATATATATATATATATATATATATATATATATATATATATATATATATATATATATATATATATATATATATATATATGCGGTTGATAATCACCTGCAGATGTTTTAAGAAGTTTAGTATATGTATATAGTGATTTTGGTATGAAAACATGAACGCAGACTCGCGGGCGTGATGAGTGTATTCAACTCTACACTCGGGAATAATCCAATCACGAACGCTTTAGAAAGCAGAGCCGTCAAGCTTGTAATACTAGCGTGTTAAACTTTCAAGCTAGCAAGTCAAGTTCAGAGTTTCTTTCAGGCATCTCTTCAGTGGAGCTCACCCCCACCCCCAACTAAATAGTAATTTATCAAGGAAATTTTGGTTTATTCCTTAAAAAAATAATTAAAAATCTATTTCAGACTAAGGTGATGTTAGATTGCATTGTCATTGGGTCTTGATCCTTTTGCCAAGTTTCAAAGAAATAGCTCTGAGAGAAGTCGTCAAAATGTCGCTCGCCTTTTTTATAATTGACGGACCAAGCACGACATACGTAGGAAGCAAGTTACATTAAAGCTTGTAAAAATGATCGTCTTCATATGTATGCCTACACAACATAAACCATACAACACACAACATAAACCACAATTTCTTTCTTTAAAAAAATATAAACTTTTTAATTACGCATAATAACTTGATTTAATTTTAATATTTTGTTTACATATCGTAATATTTTAAAAATAGATTGTTCTCTCTATTAAAAAAAATAAAACGAGAAACGAGTTGATCAATAACTTGATAAAAGCTTGTTATTAAAACGTATTTTTATGAATTTTTTTTCAGTACTTTACATGTTTTATTTACAATAGTTACATGACTAAAAACCATTGTCAGGTTTATAACTCAAGTTTCAGTAGAGTATTATGGGATTGCGTAGTCTTGTGGTAAAGAACTAGACTGCTGACCCGACTAAAAACCATCGCGCGCCGATTGAACGTGATGACGTGCTTTTGACTTAGAGCCCCCTCCCCTCTCGCTCGTCACCCAACACGGCGGTGATGACGCGTGTGGATATAACTGCCTACTAATTCGGTCCAATTTTTAATTAATTCATAAAAAATTAATTAGGCAACCAATTAAGCCAAATTGATTGTCACGATGCATTGTCTTCATGTCTTAACACACGTACCAACTACGAACCGTAACTATCAGTTAGAAGTGCCTGCAATTTCACACGGGCGTTTCGATCTAGACAGACAGACAGACAGAGGACGTGAGTGTAATAAAAGCTTGTAAAAATCTAATTTATAAATTATTTTTGTAATTAATGAAGAACAAACAGCGGGAAAAAACGAAGTTGTTAAAGACACGTTTAAACATTTTTATAATCTTCATTAGAAGGAAAACGGTGGGTTTGTTTCGAACAATTTACTCCCGAGTTGGATGGGGGTGAAGGGGGTGGTGGTGTTAGACAAGGCATTTGAGATATCTCACTGGAGTTGGTCAAAATAAACTTTATCAGCACTATACGTGTTTTATGGGCCCGAGAAATTTCATTCAGTCAAGTTATCTGTTGCTAGACAACTGAGTTTTATCCGGACTTCATACCCGGTGTGTGGTAGGGTAGGGGAGGGGTGAGTTAAGGCTGTAAGATTGTGGGACAACTTATGGTATCAAGACGACCTACCGCGTATTTAGCCTAATGCGCATTTTTACTCGCATCAGTTGATCACGTGTTCGCACGCACGTAGATACATGACCCTGAGGCGGGGGAGGGGATTGCACCAACACAGGAGTTTCGGTGGTGGAGGGAGGCAGAATGTTGAAAACATATATTGAATTTCTTCTTCGTTGTTAAATTGTAATTTAATGTTGGAAGGGATTAATTTCAACACTGACTATGCGCTGTATAGTCCGTTTTGTTTTTCCTATTTCAGCCTGCTTTTCTTCTGGATTAGCATTTGTCAGTCGGTAGAAAAGCAATCAAAAGAGCAGCAACCACTCAAAACATCCCTCACAACACCTCCTCACAGCTCCTCATCACCACACCCCCTCACAACAACCCCCCCCCCCCGCACAACACCAATTTACATCACACCGCAAATGTTCCATATTATTCAGCGCTACTATATTTAAACATGGAGAAAAGCTTCTTCATTTGCTGTATTAATGGCGTTTTAATGGTATTTTTTAATGATTTATTTTTAGTACGGACACCATGCACAACACAGAATGATATTTAACATGAGAGCATCATTGAAAAAGTAGCGCAATACCTATCCTATATCAGCATTAGACAACACACAAACTTATGCTCATACGCAATCGTTAAAAACTAATTCCATGGATTTGCAAAGAACAAAAAATAAATTAATTTAAAACAAAACTAGATCTGTCCGATTGTGCATGCTCATATCACGTGCACCAAACTTAAATACTTTAATTTTCACAACAATTTTAATCTATTAAAGGTATGTGACGTCAAGCAACGGATGATCACCCTTAGATCAGCGGTTCTCTAACTTTTTGGAGATAACTAAACCCCACCAGCTTAATTGCGTATTCAACGAACCTCTCAAAATAGGATAAATAAATATGTTTTTTTTTAAATTTACTGGTGCACAAAAATAAACCACGCATCAACATCACTAAGATTAATTAACAAATTCAGCAAGAGTTGTGAATCTGTATTTTCTATCCCCGCGCAGCTTAAGAAAATATCCTCAACAGCTGCCTTATTGGCTAATGTCTGAGCAAGCGGCATATTCAAAGCTACAAAGCATCACCACTGCAGCATAGCAGTTCGAGCTGCAATAGCCTTGATGTTTTAGTTATTATTTTCTACCTCCCACATTTTTATTTTATATTTAGATTTGTTTGATTTATATTTATTTGAAACTATTTGATTTGACTATGTTTTTTGTTTTTGTCAATTAGAACAATATAAAATAAACAAATCAAGAAACTGCTAATTTGAGACTGGAGCCATCAAATCCGTCAAAGACATATTTAATAAAATAATCGTCATTACACGTGAATATGTGTCTATTGCTAAACGTAAACTAAAAAATCTACTTGTTTTGAAAGGACACTGTGAGTGTGAGGTCGGTGTGATTGGTTAAGTTAAGCTCATGGTTGCTGAACCATTAAGTCCAAATTTTAAAATAAACTGGTCACTTGTAAGTTGTTCTTGGTTGGAAAAAGGCTATGGAGGCAAATCCAAAAAGAAAAGCAGGTTGAAATCATTGGCCTTAATGACGCATAACCGGTTAAAAAGTATACTTTCTTGAGTTGGAGGGAATCCCTTCGAGACTAAAAGTTAATAACGAAAATGACAAAAAGGATACTATTTATTTACACGTAAATAACATAATGTTTTGTTTTCTTTATTTCATAGTAAATAAAATAAATGATCAACGACTTGGTAGTTGAGAGAACAGTCACATTGGTTAAGAACATCATTTGAAGTCTTTTTTTTTTTCTGTCACACAAATTCACTTTAGCTTTTTTGTTGTATCTGTGGGACAATCTATATACTACTAAAACTCAACTTTGTTTACATGTTTGAATATTTATTTGTTTGTCTGATTTACTATATCAAATGGTTCTACTCATCCTGGAGAGCTGTATGTAGTACGTAGGTAGAGAACAATTTTTGTTTTAAGACAGACTGTTAGTCACAAATTTATTTAAAGACGTTAATTAATTTATTGAATTATTCATAGGTAGATTAACCACACATTTTTTTAAAAAGATTAGAAAAACCACTAGAGTCGACGAAACAGTGATGTCACATTTTTGTTTACTTTTTATAAAAATAAAATGGCGACTTCCATCATAGCCCCATTTAAAAGTTTAACGCATTCTAAATCTAATTTTCTGTCGGCCATAACTTTAACAATACGTCCGTTTGCTGTTTTTATTACGTTCCAACACTTATATAAATTTTCAACTGTCTTTTTCATTTAGTTTTACAATAAATTTCTCTACAATCTGACCAAGAAAGTTATTTATAGATCTATCATGTGGCCAAGCAAGTTATTTATAGATCTAGATCTAGAATCTAGGTCAAACAAAAGATTAATTAGATACATACCAAAGATTAAGTAAATAAAAATACAATCCATTTTATAATCATAATACATTTTTAGTCCTTAAATACTTGATATAAATCTTTGTGATATATCTATCTAGATCTAGATTATCTCTCTCTCTCTCTCTCTCTCTCTCTCTCTCTCTATATATATATATATATATATATATATATATATATATATATATATATATATATATATATATATATATTTCTAATAACATACATTATTTATTTGGATTATATTTAAATAGATTATAGTGGTCATTCATATATGACGTGACGCTTTTTTGGAAGATTTTTACATTCCCCTCCCCTTGGTTACACATTGACACAAATAGTCAGACCTCCCCCCCCCTTTAAAATGACGTCACACCTCAGCCTACAATCCCCCTCACAATTGCAGTTGAATTATTCTTAAAATACGACATTTTTCCAAAATTTTGTCAATTTAGTATTTTAATCAATTCATAGTACAATTTATTAAAAAGTTTTTTAAAACGCTAAATAACGGGTAAAATTCGTTTCTTTATAATGTAAAATGGTGACGTCACACCGTCTGAACCCCCCACTTATCACAAAACGCCCAAACGCACCCCTAAAGGACCTACCCCACTATATTGATCTAGAAATTGGTGGAGAAACTTACACCCTGCTATTACAACTAAACGGCAGGAGATCGATATGCCCCCTTTGTGGCACGACCAAACATGGACCGGCCGCATGCCGAAGCCCCTATGTAAGGGAGAGAGACAATATAAATATAGACAACGATGGAAACTATTACGACAATGATCTACTTATTGACGACAGCGAAGATGTGTCTGACGACGCCGCCGAAATTGAACCAGCCCAAGAACCAGCTCAAGAACCAGCTACTACTACAGCCCCTACCACAGAAGGTGAATGGACAAAAGTTCAGGGAAAAAGAAATAAGCTTTCACGGAAAAAAAAGAAAGATAGTTTACGAAGCAAAGAAAACGAACACATAATTGAAACCGACACCATACAGAGCCCTACACGACCAACCCCAACACGCTCAACCGCAAAAGACAGGACCACAACAAGAAGGAAAACTTTCACACCCCCTCCACTAATCCCAAAAAAGACTAAGGCGGACCAGGTTTTAAAGGCAGTGTAAGTAACCTCACAATTATAACCCTCAACATACAAAGTACAAGATACAAAGACAAGTTTTTAAGACAATTAATCGACAAACATAAACCTGACTTCATTTTATTACAAGAAACTAATTTCAAAAATAAATACACAGCAGACAAATTCACTCACAATTTAGGGTTAACTCAAGCACACCACAGCTACAGTTCACTAATCACGGGAAGCGGGTCAACAATTTTTTTTAACACATCAAACAAGTTCAACATAACAGACACGCATGCCGACTCTGAGGGAAAATTAGCAATAGTTACAATCGAGGGACAAGAGGGAAAACTAAGCATAGTCAATGTACACGGACCACATAGACCAAAAGACAGTAAATTTTATGAAAACCTGGAACATTTATTAACTAACAGATACAACCAACATGACATCATTTTGGCCGGGGACTTCAATTTCGTGGAAGACAGATTAGACATTTTAGGACCAATAGACATAATTCGAAACCGTTTAACCGCAGACAAACCACACGCCAACTCAATCAACAACATTAAAACATATTTCAATTTAGTCGACACATACAGAGCGCAATATCCACACACCATACAAACCACCCACGGAAGTAACACATCTGGGAATAGATTCCGTCTAGACAGAATTTACGCCCCATCGAACATGAAAATCAACAAAGTAGAACACCTATTCTCAACACTACAGTTTAGCGACCATACAGCAGTTCTGACAACTTTAAAAAACGAACAAATACAAAACAAACCAAAACACAACACATATTGGAAATTCAATAATACACTCTTACTAGACGAGCGCTACATTAACACTTTAAAAGACTTAATAAAATTTTACACGCAGTCATCACCAAAATTTAACAAAATCCAACATTGGGAACATTTAAAACAAGACATTAAGCGGGTATCTATCCAATATGCATGTAGCATTAATAGCGTAAGGGCCCACATAGAAACTAAATTAGAAAAACAATTAAGTATACTGAAAGGAATCAACAACAACAAAGAACAAATAGACGCAACAGAAACAGAACTTTCTAAAATACAAGAGCACAAATATAAAGGGGCGCAAATTAGAAGTAGAATCGAACAAATAGGCTCAGAAAATCCCACACACCACACCTTAATTTTAGAACAAAGCTTTCAGAGGGCAAAACAAATCACACATCTCATAGATAACAACAACCAAGAGACGACTGACCCTGAAAAAATTCAATCAATATTTAGAGACTATTATACGCAACTATATAAGTTCGAAGAGACAAACATAGACATAAAAGACAAATTCCTTAAGTTTATTAAACCATTACATGACAGCGACAAAATTAATATTGACACCACCTTTTAGCCAGTCGACATAACCAAAGGCATACTGAAATTAAATTCAAATAAATCGCCAGGGCCGGACGGCCTGACAAGCGAATTTTTTAAAGCCTTTTCAACCGACCTAATTTCTCTCCTTTTAGCTACATTTAGAGAAATGTTTCTGCTAGAAAAATGCCACGAAAATTTCAACAGATCATACATAACAATAATACGCAAACCCAAAACCGATCCTAAACTAACCCAAAACTATAGACCTATTTCTCTCCTAAACACTGATTACAAAATCCTATCCAAAGCTCTAGTCTCCAAAATTGAACCGCACTTGCATAAAATTATAAATGTAGACCAACAATGCAACATCACAGGTAGGAACATACAAAATCACAATCACTTAATTCGAGACATCATCCACTACACACACGAGAAAAACACACAAGCATGAATACTCAGTTTAGATCAAGAAAAAGCCTTCGACCGGGTAGCTAACAAATACCTTCACAAAATCTTAGAAGCAAACAATTTAGGACAATACTTTACGACATGGATAAAATAATCTATTTTAATGCACATAGTCACTTACTGATAAACCATAATATTTCCCAACCCTTTAGAATAAATAAATCAGTCAGACAAGGCTGTCCCCTATCTCCAATCCTTTATATACTAACACTCGAACCCCTTTTAGAATGCATTAGAAACACTAGAGACATTAGAGGAATCGACATCCCAAATCAATTAAACAAAAAAATTCTAGCGTACGCTGATGATACAGCTTTTACGCTCCAAACCGAAAAATCTATCATACTAATAACAGACATTTTCCTTGACTTTGGGCTGGGTAGCGGGTCAAAAATTAACCTAATGAAAACCAAAATTATGGGACTTGGACGGTGGATCAACAAACCCAATTACCCACTAAACATGCTAGGTACCAACAAACTAAAACTTTACGGCATAACCCACTATAGTAACCCACACACCAACAACGATGATGAATGGAAACAAGTCTTAAGCAAAATCCAAAACACCACAGCACTTTATAAATTTAGCTCAACAACAATATTTGCTAGGTCATCTATAATTAATAGGTATGTCATCCAAAAAATCACCTATATAGCCACGGCTAAAACAATCCCAAAGCCAACAATTAAACATCTGAATAAAATCATTAGAGAGTACATATTTCAGACCACAATTTCAAACATTAGCCACAACACTTTAGTACAAAACAAACTTCATGGAGGAATAAACCTGCACGATATACAGACCAAAATCAATACATTCAGACTAACACACATTAGCAGAATAATTAGCCAACCAAACTTTCATCCTCTAGCTCACTACTATATAGGCATTCAGCTAAACAAACTTACAAAAATCAATAATACAACTCCACATTACATAGGAGGAAAACACAGTCCCTTTTACACAGAATGTTTACAAATATTAAAAAACAACGAAAAACTTGTTCACAAAAAGTCACAAAACATTTACAAAAAGTTAGTGCAAAAGCTCTCAACCCCACTATACAACATAATTCAATGGTGTAGGAAATACGCTCTAACAGACACAATGGACACCTTCAGAAACCTACACCTCAAAACCATCACACCCAAAGCCAGGGAAATAACTTACAGACTCATCTACAATTCAACACCCCTAGCAAAACAACAGAAACCATTTTGCCCACTATGCAGACAAAACACACCCGAAACCGAAACGCACATCTATTTAGAATGCCCCACCATACAAAACATGAAAAAGACGCTAGAAAACAAAATAATAAAAAACGAGACCTACAATATCGATATAGTCATAACTCTAAACAAAATCCCAATACAAAGAGATAGGACGGACCTAGAGCAAAAAGCAAGGACGGTAGCTATATATAGACAGACTATTTGGAACAGCAGAATAAAAGCAAAACACGACAAGGTACAGTTCACGGGACACGTACTAGACTTGATTTATCGTAGACGACTCGACAATGACAGCAATCAAACACATATACCATAATTAACAACACCAAAACGTAAAGAACATATTACACTGCTTTTGCCACCTGGAACGCCTAATCGAACTGACACATCCCCCTTTCATCACACCCTCTCCGCCCCCCGCCCCTAAACCTCATGATCCCAATATCAAATTTCCCCTCAAAACTGCATCCCCTCGTCCCCATCACCACCACCCCTGTGATGAAGTACTATGTTAAACAGTGACAATGATGGATTATCCAAATACATTTCTAACAACATCAATGTAACTCCCACCCCTCAACCCCCATGTCCCCACTTTGTGTCGCATCATTTATCATTTGGCATTTCATTTTCCTATTGTTGCTTTTTGTGTATTGTTTAATTTATAAAGCTTACAAACATTGTAAAGCTATCATTTGTTACTATATTACTATTATCATATATGTAAGGTACTTTGGTCCACAACGTACAAATGACCCCAATGACCCGTACTCCTTTTGTATTCATTGTATTATCACCAAATTAACACTTACAGTTGTTTCGTTAACTTTACTAACTCTTTTATGTGAACACCATTTTTTTTATCTATAAAACTCCACTGTATCCCTACACGTGATAGCTACACGCCTACCCACCCCTAACCTGTCGGTACTAAACATTCATCTAAACATAAACACCGACTTGAACATACCAACCTTTCACCCTCCCACTAATTCGCTCACACAGCAATCTGTTCGTCAAACCCTCCCCCCCCCCACCCACACACACTACAAATGGTAACACCTCAGCAGTCAGATAACACAGCACAAAATTTGACGCTTGGCTTGCCTTAAAACACGGAGTCACCCTCTCCACGCCTCGTCAGACACATCTACCCACTCCCCCCTCTCCCCCTCTATCCACTTACCCTCAGACATGAAAACACCACTTTCCGTTTAACTGTTCCAACGACCCCACCACCCACCCCAACATCAATTTCGAATATCTATTCATTTACTTTTTAAAGTTCTAAATCTTGTTTCTTTCCCCTCTTGTTTTACACAGCAACCTTTTGAAAACTCAATGCGACCAGTACATAAACAAACACTCTTTCAACTAGTCAACTTAATTTGTTTCCCTACATTGAAAATGCTCCACTGGCCCTTTGTCATTCTCGGAAAAATATCCTTTCCACTCCCCACCCAGACTTCTGACACGTTTATTTGACCTTCACCCCTTTTACTGCCATCTTTTGTAATTTTTGTTATAATCATATACATGACATCATGTAAATATTCATTATGTACATGTTTAAAACCTTTCGGTTTCTTTTGAAACTATGTAAAAAATGTGATGTTGATGTACTTGTTTTAATTGCAAATAAAAGTATTAAAAAAAAATATCACATACGGTCTCAAAATTACGGAACCATCTCTGCGAGTGTGACGTCATTTAAGGCTGACCCCATATAATATTTAATGCAGATGAAACTATTGTGTTATCAGTTTATTTCAAAATTTGTATAAAGTGTTATGTGAAAACTCGGGGGTATTGTAGACTGTAGACTGGTAACTAGACCATATTCTGTCAAATATAATAATCTTTTTTATAGTATGTATAATCAGTGGCGTAGGGAGGTCGGATGTCACCCCCCAGAGGCGTAATGACAATTCCCGAGAAAAAATTCTCAAATGTTCGATTTGCAACCCCCCCCCCCTCAAACTTTCGATTTGCACCCCCCTCGAACTTCCGATTTGAACCCCTCCCCCCCCCCCCCCTCGAACTTTCGATTTGCACCCCCTCAAGTTTTTCTCTACATATATTTTGATGTTTTTTGCATTGGTGTCACCCCCCAAAATGGTGTCAACCGGTGCGTTCCTCACCCCCCCGCCCCCCCCCCCCCCCCCCGCAACGTCTCTGTGTATAATATACTAAACGTCAAAAAACTCATTTAGTTGTTGATCGTAACCAAATGACAAGCCTGTTACCACACTACCGATTTCAATGTACATCAATAAACAGAGATTATTGTGGTCTGCGACAAATGTATTTCCCAAGGTATAAGGCGAAACCATCTAAATTGTCTCTAGATGCTTTTATCGTCCCATGACATGTATAATGGCTGTTGTTAACTTGCAAACTAATCAACGTACGGGAACTTATTTTTTTTCAGCATTTATTCTTTACTCTCACGTTTTCGTTCATAGTAAATATGATAAATACTATTGTGTTTCTACAAAAAATACTATTAACTCTAGTATATTAGATAACAAGCTAAAAATAATATGATTGTAAGTATATTGAAAACGACAGTATACCTACAAGTACTACTTTTTTTTTTTGTTAATACTGTCTCTGTCTCCGGACTAAAGGTTGTTAATAATTTACCGTTGTATAGCTAGAGAAATAATATTTGTCAAACCAATAATAAATTTGCATGTAAGCTGAGAAAGAAATTTAAAACACATAGTTGATATAGACAAATAAAAACAAAAAATCACTATGATGCTAATATTTTTTATACATTACTGGAAATCAATTTTGCTGACAATATGTTATAAGTAAAAACACGAATTTTAATATTGTTTAGCACTATCTGTATCCGGCACATCTTTCATCTATAATTCTTTATGTTGAAACAATGCGGGACATTACGACCTCCACCACGTAAGCGCGACTAGCAGCCCCCTCTCATCCTTTCTCGGCATATCACTACCACCCCCACCCCCACCAGCCTAACGATAACAATCGTAGAGCCGAGTCGAATTAGTTACGGCTATTAGGGGCAGATAATTTACTTTTTAAACGATTTGAAACTTAGGGGAGGTAACTAAAAGGAGGCTTCTTTCACGGGGTGAGGGGGTGGAGGGGGTGTAGGGTTATTGTCCTTCACGAGCTACTGATAATGATTTTAAAGCCACTATTTTAAGTCGAAGCATGGTTAGTGTCGATTTCAAAAATTATCAAATACTGAAAAGTAGAAAATAAAACAACTAAATAGCGTCGTATGCTACGCCGCAAGTCGGCTCGAGCAATTTAATCCTGTCATTTCTTTTTCTTTATTGCTTTACATTTTACACAAGCGAAATGGAGTCAAAACACCTTAACCATCTTTGGGTGAAAATATTTGAACATTTGAAACCTGTATTTAATTATTTTCTATATGGCTTCTGAACTGTGTATTTTTCAAATAAGACGCTTCATTTTAATAATGAGTAAATATCAATCCAGAATACCATCTTATAAATAAAGCGGTACTGACTGTGTACTCTATTGAGACACGTTGTACATGTGTGTACACAAGTCATAATGTTCACAACACTTGACCGATGGAGATAAAAACTTGGAATACCATGTCAGGACACCCACAATATTATTTTTATACACCAAATATTTGTTTAGACACACATCCTACGGTCTTATGGAACGGTTTAGATATTAAGTAATTATGCTCCTCTTCTGATATTTAAAAGCTGAGGTGGCTATGGCTTCTGTTTTTAATCAGTTAGATTGTTTTTCTTGATATCATATTTTAAAAAAATGCTGTGTTTATTTATCTTTTAATGTGTGGCGAAAATAAAATTATATATTATGTAAACATATTCATTGGCGTTACTGTCACAGTGATATCTACCAAACAAAGATGGGAGGAAGCAGTGTTTCTTCTAGACTATTTTCTCAGGGGGGGGGGGGGGCGGACTAAAATTTCTTGGGAGAAGGGGTGTGCGGACACTGTCAAAAGTATATATAAATTCAATTTTGTCAAGGGTGGGAAGCATGTCTGGAAGAACCCGGAGATACAACATTTTTACCATGGTAACGGATGTTACAAGATTTGTTTTAAAACATTACTGTTTATTTATTTTTATCGTATTGCATACTAGTTTGAGCGAGTAGATCCGTCTTGTGGAATTTCTTTTGCTTGTAAACAAACATTACTACTCGCTGTCTAGACAACCTTGTTGATAAGATTGGTTTAGTAAGTTTTTAGTTCCTGTCACGCGAAAAGACGATACTTAGCTGCAAATAAATTGTCATCAAATCAATATAAAGCTTACATATTGTAACCAAAATTGACTTTAGTATACTGAATATTTAGTGGTTGGTTTTATTATTCGGACAATAACTAACTTGACTTTACATAGGACCATAACAATCCAATCTGTCTATTACCCGCTTCTCAAACACATACCGGCTGTCTTTACTGTATTCGAACAATACTCTACCTTTGTTATACACGCCATTATTCTGTATATATTAACACAAGTAGCCCGCCATTTATACGTGCCACACGATTACCTTCATATGTATATGCAGACCAGTAAAAATAGCTAAGAGAAAAGAGCATTGGACAAAAAGTCTTTGAACATTAAAGTTTCCCAAAACAATTATTGTAATTGACAGAGTAGGTTTTGTCAACCACTACCAGTGATCCTACAAAGCTGTTTAACGGCTGGTCTTTCTTAAAATATTATTATAAAATAATATATAACAGAGTAGTATTCCATCTAAGACACATGGGGCAGATGAAGTAGAGTTTATATGTTTCAAGATCTCTGAAATCGGAGTTGACTGCACGGAATGCGATACAGTAAACCTCAGATACAATCGAATTTTTCTTCTCAGTATTTATTTTTGCGACGTTTCATTACACAGCCGCACTCTTCGCATAATTAATAATCAATGCTGTGATTTCATTGTCTGCTGCTAATGAATCCTTCTTTTTTTTCATTGAAAACAAAGCCTGGTTGTAATAAAAATATTACACACAAATTAAATGTATACATTTTTTTATTATTTTAACCACTATTGAATACAGCCCAAAACTCAACTTCTTTCATTAAATCAATCTAGAAAAAAAATCAATTTAAATCTAACACACAGAAGAGGCTTGCGGTCTTGTTTGATGCCAAAGATCTTCCAATGGAAATCAGGCACTGAAAGGTTATTGTTTATATTATAATATAAAACAATAGATATTGTAGCTCTTGGGTAGTGTAAGAAAACTTCGGTAACAGATCCTTATGGCTTAAAAACAGCCATCTACCGTTTATATACAGCTAAACAAGGTCAGGAGTGTATGTGCGAGATATATATATATATATATATATATATATATATATATATATATATATATATATATATATATATATATATATATATATATATATATATATATAATACACAATAAAAAGAACCATTTAAATCTTTGAACATATCAATTGACTATGTCATATAGGCTATATTTATATTTAAAATATATCTCTATCTCTTGGTCTTGGGATAGTTATCAGTGTTGTATTTTAAGAATAATTTGATGTTCTTTTATGTGCAATACTTTTCAACTCATACATACATTACCTTGCTTTATTTTTTGGAAAACAAAATCCACCATATACGCTGCGAATGTGAATATTATATATATATATATATATATATATATATATATATATATATATATATATATATATATATATATATATATATATATATATATATATATATTGTCCCATATCCTTAATTAATTAATTAGAAATATTTTCACAGATAAGATATGTGACGTAGTAGCCGAGAAGATTGTATGCACACAAAAATGTAAAGTTATGTGTTCGGCATTGATGCGGACATTATATATTTTTTAAACTTCTTTTTATTGTTATCACTTAAACGTTAGCTTTATTTATTTATTTACCCGGTGTTCCTTTTTAATTTCCAATATTATTCCAATTTTATCATACATTTTCGTTTGGATACGTTTGGGAGATCAACAAATTTAAAAATATGAAGAAACAATGTTTGTTTTCCTTGTATTATTTACATTTGAATGCGCGACTCACTGTTGAATGACTTTTTTTGGCAAAAAAACAACACATAATTTTAAAAAAAACGAACAAATAGAAAACAACAAATAAAAACAAGAGACAAATATTGGTTAAAAAAATTAACAAAGACAGCTATAGGCCTACATAACTGGATTTGTAAAATAAAATATTACATTGTTTAAATGAACAGGAAATAAGTTGAAAATACACGAAAAACAAAGTATTTTTTTCTGCGAATATATTTAACATTGTGGCAATGGAAGAAATTGACTTCAAAGAAACTGAATTAAAGACAATGATTCGTCTTAGGGGTCGTCCATAAATGACGTCACAATCTTAAGGGGGAGGGAGAGGGGTCCGTAATTTGTCGCGGTGTGTGATGACGGGGAGGGGGTGTTTTAGGTGGCGTGACGTCAAACTTTTGCATTATAAAAAAAAATGCTAGAAAACGAATTTTAGCCGTTATTTCCCGTATTAGAAAGCGTAATAGGAATATATTAAAATGCTCTATGATGATAGAGTTCAGACAAGATTTTGGAAAAATATCGATGTTTTAAGAAAAACAAAACTGCAATTTTGAGGGGGGGGGGGGGAGTTAGGCTTAGGTATGACGTCAATTTTTTGGTGGGGGGGGGAGGGTGGGGATGTGGCATATTGTGACGATGTGTGACGGAGGGGACGGGGATGTAAAAAACGTCAAAAAAGCGTGACGGCATTTATGGATTTCCCCCTTATTACTTGCAGTAGTATCCATCGCAACATATTAACTGGCTATAGTCACATGCCTTCCATGCTGGCTGGCACCAATTATAACTGATGGTTTAAACATACAAGAGAATAAGAACAAATAGGATACAACATCAATCTTTGTTTAACGCAATACTTGTTAGTAGTGTAGTCAAGATATTATTAGAAGACGGGCCAACCATAAGTAGTTAAAGACAGGGGTGGACTGGACCGGTGGGCACCTTAGTAAGTGATAAGGGGAGGGGCCAGTATTGGTGGTGTACTAGGTCTTATAGTGCTAGAACTTATAAAATTATAAATTGACCAGTAAATTCTCATCTAGATTAGTATAATCGTCAGGCGCTGGTGGAAGAAAATGTACAATGACAATGTCTTCTTCTTTTCTTCTTCTGCGTTCTTAATTTTAGTGTTGGAAGGGATCCCCTCCAACACAGTTAAGTATACGTGTCAACTGGTTATGCGCCATTGAGGCCATTGACTCCGATTTCAGCCTGCTTTGTCCAAACACAAACAAACTACAAGGCATCAGTTGTTTGATTTTGGAGTTGTATCTCCTAGACTAGTGGCTGTCCCCAGCTAATCTGCCCGAGGATTCGAACTCGAGACTTTTCGGTTTAGCAACCATGAGCTTTACCGACTCGACAACGCCGATCCCCCACATTGACAATGTGGTCTGGGGTTGTGGTCCATTTTTTTAAACTACCCTACAGCCAGTCCAACCCTGGTTTAAGATGTGAAAAAACAACAACATACCGTTTCTCTAGATGTCCCGCTATAAAATGTTAAATTTAAAAAAAACCATACAATTTAGATGTTAAAATTGATCTTTTGTATAAGAGACTTTAAACAGTAATAAAAATGAAATAGTCACGGTGTTTGCCTTTAAACGTATTGAGTTCTTGAAGTAAGTAAAGACGGACAGGCCTAGTGCTTACTCAACCAATCTGTCATAGCTTAGATAGATAAAATAAGACTAGACTGGTAGAGACTAATAAGGACGGTGTAAATTTTACGGTAGACAGTTTGGTTCGAGAGTATAGGGCTAGTAAGTAGGTCACCAACCAGTTCTATGGCTCATGCAGGTTTTATTGAGCCGGTTGAGAACTGGTTGGTGACCTACTTACCAGCCCTATTGTGTGCGTGTTTAATAAAATATTTGTGGCGTGAGTTTGAATTGAGCGTGACTCGACAATGTTACCGATAACGTAGGACGCAACATTGAAGACAGTTGGAGGTTAGCCATTGTAGGAAAATGACGTGTTTTGATATTGTGTAGTTCTTGTATTTGATAATAAAATTAATTCTATTTTATGATCGAAGTTGTTTATATCGTCAACTTAGTCCTCAATACATATTTATAGTAATATACTTGGAGTGTTAGTTATAGCAGTAGTCATCATATAGTTTAATATAGCAACGCATACATTTCACCCCATCAAAAAACCCTTTACGTGTCGAGGTCAAGATGTACATGAACTCTACTTCTCAAATGATCGCCAATTGAAATTATCTTATTTTCATGTATTGCAATAGACATGCACGCAGTAATTCCCAAAGATAGTTATATTATTAAATATGTCTTGCGTAATTACAAACTATCAAACATACACGATATACCAACTTTTAATCAACCGCTACATCTAAATACTTTATGTCCTCCTTCCAAGATAAAAATAGAAAGTAAATAAAGAAAAGAAAATCTACAAAGCAGGCGACCCCGATTATTCACTCAACTAGCGGTGAAGTATAATTCTAGCGCTTTTCTCCTAAGGGTCTTCACAAGAATATGTTAACGTTAGTAAACCTATAGCAATACAACATGTTAACATATTACCTCTGTTCATCAGCATGAACGAAGTGGCTGTTGCAAGCAATACCATCAGGACCACAGCAACTTTAATGTTCAACATGTTCGTGTTTTCACTTTGACAGCTCCTCACTGAATGCTAAGGTAACGTAGCTTAATGGTAGGCACAATGTAAGTTAATTTAACTTGTATGTAATTGGTTTTGCTAGATAATGTAAACAAACTCAGGAAATCAATTTTTTTTATTTCTCATCCAAAAAGAAATACGTAGTTCTAAAATTTCACAGTAAAAAAGGAACCTATGGAGTTCTATTTACACTAAATTGCAAACATTTCACATAATACGGAACTTGTTGTTTTTATATTACTATAAATAGGGAACCTTGTTTCATTACAATCCTAGGGATAATCCGCTTGCTTTGACACGCGGACCTGCCATTTTTAATGTAAAAGCAATGTTTTTTGTGATAAAAAAATAAATCGATGGATTGACATAAACCTGATTTATACTGATTGCTGATCGAATAAGAAATTCGGAGCAAATGCCTATCTGTCTAATATATATATATATATATATATATATAAATAATAAATAAATATATATAAATATATATATATATATATATATATATATATATATATATATATATATATATATATATATATATATATATATATATATATATATATATATATATATATGCGGTTGATGATGTTTAAGAAGTTTAGTATATGTATAGAGTAATTTTGGTATGAAAACATGAACGCAGACACACGGACGGGATGAGTGTATTCAACTCTATACTCGGGAATAATCCAATCACGGACGCTTTAGAAAGCAGAGCCGTCAAGCTTGTAATGCTAGCGTGTTAAACTTTCAAGCTAGCAAGTCACGTTCAGAGTTTCTTCAGGCATCTCTTCTGTGGAGCTCACCCCCACCCCCAACTAAATAGTAATTTATCAAGGAAATTTTGGTTTATTCCTTAAAAAAATAATTAAAAATCTATTTCAGACTAAGGTGATGTTAGATTGCATTGTCATTGGGTCTTGATCCTTTTGCCAAGTTTCAGAGAAATAGCTCTGAGAGAAGTGGTCAAAATTTCGCTCGCCTTTTTTATAGTTGACGGACGAAGCACGACATACGTAGGAAGCAAGTTACATTAAAGCTTGTAAAAATGATCTTCTTCATACGTATGCCTACACAACATAAACCATACAACACACAACATAAACAACAATTTCTTTCTTTAAAAAAAATAAACCTTTTAATTACGCATAATAACTTGATTTAATTTTAATGATATTTTTGTTTACATATCATAATATTTTAAAAATAGATTGTTCTCTCTATTAAAAAAATAAAACGAGAAACGAGTTGATAAATAACTTGATAAAAGCTTGTTATTTAAACGTATTTTTATGAACTTTTTTTCAGTACTTTACATGTTTTATTTACAATAGTTACATGACTAAAAACCATTGTCAGGTTTATATCTCAAGTTTCAGTAGAGTATTATGGGATTGCGTAGTCTAGTGGTATGGAACTAGACTGCTGACCCGACTAAAAACCATCGCGCGCCGATTGAACGTAATGACGTGCTTTTGACGTAGAGCCCCCCCCCCCCTCCCCCCTCGCTCCACACCCAACACGGCCGTGATGACGCGTGTGGATATAACTGCCTACTAATTCGGTCCAATTTTTAATTAATTCATAAAAAATTAATTAGGCAACCAATTAAGCCAAATTGATTGTCACGATGCATTGTCTTCATGTCTTAACCCACGTACTAACTACGAACCGTAACTGTCAGTTAGAAGTGCTTGCAATTTCACACGGGCGTTTCGATCTAGACAGACAGACAGACAAAGGACGTGAGTGTAATAAAAGCTTGTAAAAATCTAATTTATAAATTATTTTTGGAATTAATGAAGAACAAACAGCGGGAAAAAAAACGAAGTTGTTAAAGACACGTTTAAATATTTTTATAATCTTCATAAGAAGGAAAACGGTGGGTTTGTTTCGAACAATTTACTCCCTGGTTGGATGTGGGTGAAGGGGGGTGGTGGTGTTAGACAAGGCATTTGAGATATCTCACTGGAGTTGGTCAAAATAAACTTTATCAGCACTATACGTGTTTTATGGGCCCGAGAAATTTCATTCAGTCAAGTTATCTGTTGCTAGACAACTGAGTTTTATCCGGAGTTCATACCCGGTGTGTGGTAGGGTTGGGGAGGGGGGAGTTAAGGCTGTAAGATTGTGGGACAACTTATGGTGTCAAGACGACCTACCGCGTATTTAGCCTAATGCGCATTTTTACTCGCATCAGTTGATCACGTGTTCGCACGCACGTAGATACATGACCCTGAGGCGGGGGGAGGGGATTGCACCAACACAGGAGTTTCGGTGGTGGAGGGAGGCAGAATGTCGAAAACATATATAGAATTTCTTCTTCGTTGTAAAATTGTAATTTAATGTTGGAAGGGATTAATTTCAACACTGACTATGCGCTGTATAGTCCGTTTTGTTTTTCCTATTTCAGACTGCTTTTCTTCTGGATTAGCATTTGTCAGTCGGTAGAAAAGCATTCAAAAGAGCAGCAACCACTCAAAACATCCCTCACAACACCTCCTCACAGCTCCTCATCACCACACCCCCTCACAACACCAACTTACATCACACCACAAATGTTCCATATTATTCAACGCTACTATATTTAAACATGGAGAAACGCTTCTTCATTTGCTGTATTACTTTGCGTTTTAATGGTATTGTTTAATGATTTATTTTGTATTAGTATGTTTATGACGGACACCATGCACAACACAGAATGATATTTAACATGAGAGCATCATTGAAAAGTTAGCGCAATACCTATCCTATATCAGCATTAGACAACACACAAACGTATGCTTATACGCAATCTTTAAAAACTAATTCCATGGATTTGCAAAGAACAAAAAATAAATTAATTTAAAACAAAACTAGATCTGTCCGATTGTGCATGCTCATATCACGTGCACCAAACTTAAATACTTGTCTACGTGCACTTTAATTTTCACAACAATTTTAATCTATTAAAGGTATGTGACGTCAAGCAACGGATGATGAGTTGATCATCCTTAGATCAGTGGTTCTCAAACTTTTTGGAGATACCAAACCCCACCTGCTTCATTGCGAATTCAACGAACCTCTCAAAATAGGATAAATAAATATGTTTTTTTTTTTAATTTACTGGTGCACAAAAATAAACCACGCATCAACATCACTAAGATTAATTAACAAATTCAGCAAGAGTTGTGAATCTGTATTTTCTATCCCCGCGCAGCTTAAGAAAATATCCTCAACAACTGCCTTATTGGCTAATGTCTGAGCAAGCGGCATATTCAAAGCTACAAAGCATCACCACTGCAGCATAGCAGTTCGACCTGCAATAGCCTTGATGTTTTAGCTATTATTTTCTACCTCCCAAATTTTATTTTATATTTAGATTTGTTTAATTTATATTTGTTTAAAACTATTTGATTTGACTATGTTTTTTGCTTTTGTCAATTAGAACAATATAAAATAAACAAATCAAGAAACTGCTAACTGGAGACTGGAGCCATCAAATCCGCCAAAGACAATTTTAATATAATAATTGTCTTTACACGTGAATATTTGTCTAAAAAAACTACTTGTTTTGAAAGGACACTGTGAGTGTGAGGTCGGTGTGATTGGTTAAGTTAAGCTCATGGTTGCTGAACCATTTAGTCCAAATTTAAAAAAAAAACTGGTCACTTGTAAGTTGTTCTTGGTTGGAAAAAGGCTATGGAGGCAAATCCAAAAAGAAAAGCAGGTTGAAATCAACGACCTTAACGGCGCATAACCAATTGAAAAGTATACTTTCTTGTGTTGGAGGGAATCCCTTCGAGACTAAAAGTTAATAACGAAGATGACAAAAAGGATACTATTGCAAGCAATACCATCAGGACCACAGCAACTTTAATGTTCAACATGTTCGTGTTTTCACTTTGCCAGCTCTGCACTGAATGCTAAGGTAACGTAGCTAAATGGTTGGCACAATGTAAGTTAATTTACCTTGAATGTAATTGGTTTTGCTAGATAATGTAAACAAACTCAAGAAAACATTTTTTTTTTATTTCTCATCCAAAAAGAAATATGTAGTTCTAAAATTTCATAGTCAAAAATGAACCTATGAAGTTCTATTTGCACTAAATTGCAAACATTTCACATAATACGGAACTTGGTGTCTTTATATTACTCTAAATAGGGAACCTTGTTTCATTACAATCCTAGGGATAATCCGCTTGCTTTGACACGCGGACCTGCCATTTTTAATTTAAAAGCAATGTTGCTGTGATAAACGAATAAATCGATGGATTGACATAAACCTGATTTATACTGATCGTTGATCGAATAAGAAATTCGGAGCAAATGCGGTTGATGATCACCTGCAGATGTTTAAGAAGTTTAGTGTATGTATAGAATGATGTTGGTATGAAAACATGAAAACAGACACACGGGCGAATTGGTGTATTCAACTCTACACTCGGGAATAATCCAATCACGAACGCTTTAGAAAGCAGAGCCGTCAAGCTTGTAATGCTAGCGTGTTAAACTTTCAAGCTAGCAAGTCACGTTCAGAGTTTCTTCCAGACATCTCTTCATGGGAGCCCACCCCACCCCCAACTCCCGAACGTAATTTATATAGAAAACATATACATTTACCTGTGTCCGCCCCCTATCCCCGGAAAATGTTGTCCGCCCCCTCGCCCCCACCCGAAAATATCAAGTGCCCCCCCCTCCCCCAGAGAAAAAAGTCTTGAAGAAACACTCGTCACGCTCAGGCCAGCTAGCAGTCAAGCTAATACTGCGTCAGAATTGTCTGGCAAGTGTGTCAATCTATTGTAGCAAGTGTGTCACTTTCAAACCAGAGTGTCATCTTCAAACCAAAGTGTCACCTTCAAATTATAGTGTTACTTTCAACCCAGAGTGCAACTTTTAAACCAGAGAGTCTCTTTCTAACCAGAGCGTCATTTTTAAACCAGTGTCACTTTCAAATCAGAGTGTCACTTTCAAACCAGAGTGTCACTTTCAAACCAGAGTGTCACTTTCAAACCAGAGTGTCACTTTCAAACCAGAGTGTCACTTTCAAATCATGGCATCACTTTAAAACAAGAGTGTCACTTTCAAACCAGAGCGTCACTTTAAAACCAAAGTGTCACTTTCAAACCAGAGTGTCACTTTCAAACAGGAGTGTCACTTTCAACCCAGAGTGCAACTTTCAAACCAGGGTGTCACTTTTAAACCAGAGTGTCACTTTCAAACCAGAGTGTCCCTTTCAAACCAGAGTGTTACTTACAAACCAGCAACATACACGTTGCCAGTGAGTAAATAAGCCTACAACATAACATAAATAAACAAGTCATATTCTTGACAATATCACGTTTACTAATGTTTACAAATTATTTTACAAAATAATTATGACTTAATAGGTAGCAAAAGTTCATTCAGGTACTTATTCAAAATATAATCATTACCATGTCATATAAACGTATATATATATATATATATATATATATATATATATATATATATATATATATATATATATATATATATATATATATATATATATATATATATATATATATCGATGGTCTCGGTCGCAAACCGTCTAACTCAAAAAAATTCGATTTTCTTTTTTTTACATAAATCAAAAGCCAATATGATTCCCCATAATGCCTGAAAAAATTAGAGAAATCTGTAGAATGATTATTGAGATATAATCATTTGAACAAACCGCCTGTTATTTCTAGCGCTAAAAATCTCGGCGCAAAACGAACATCGCTATATTTGTCAGTACACTTTTGATCGGGAACGCAGTCGCACGCCGTATTATCACACAATTTTACAGCACAGCAGTCACAGTACTTATAGGTAAAGATATTTGATTAATTATGTTCAACTATTCTATTACATTTTATCATTTTAAAGAATTATAAACAAAAAGTATTTGTTTAATATAGCCTATTTCCAGATTGTCAATAACCAAACTGATTTGTTTACAATTTTTTAGGCTAACACAATACTTTGAAACTAGATCTTCGTTCTAGAATCTAAATATAAATCAAAACAACATTATTCGAATTATATTTCCACAAGAATGTGCAATAAATTTAATTATTGTTAATTCACTACTAGCTATAGATTGAGGGTTTAGATACGTGTTAAGAAATGTTTATATGGTAGGTTACAAAATGTTTGGCGTACATGTTCAACGACATGGTTAGTTGTCTTTGGTAAATGCTTTTATGATTAATTTTAGAACAGACAAACCTATCTCAACACACCAGCCTCTTTCAACATACCAGCCTCTCTCAACAGACCAGCCTCTCTCAGCATACCAGCCTCTCACAACAGACCAGTCATACCACATAGCAGACCAGCCTCTCTCGACAGACCAGCCTCTCTCAATAGACCAGCCTCTCTTAACAGATCAGCCTCTCTTAACAGACCAGCCTCTCTCAACATACCAGCCTCACTCGACAGACCAGCCTCTCTCAACATACCAGCTTCTCTCAACATACCAGCTTCTCTCAACAGACCAGCCTATCTTAAGAGATCAGCCTCTCTCAACAGATCAGCCTCTATCAACAGACCAGCCTCTCTCAACAGACCAGCCTCTCTCAACAGACCAGCCTCTCTCAACATACCAGTCTTACCACATAACAGACCAGCCTCTCTCAACAGACCAGCCTCTCTCAACAGACCAGCCTCTCTCAACACACCAGTCTTACCACATAACAGACCAGCCTCTCTCAACATACCAGCCTCTCTCAATAGACCAGCCTCTCTCAACAGACCAGCCTCTCTCAACAGACCAGCCTCTCTCAACATACCAGTCTTACCACATAACAGACCAGCCTCTCTCAACAGACCAGCCTCTCAATATATCAGCCTCTACCAACAGACCAGCCTCTCTCAACATACCAGCCTCTCTCAACAGACCAGCCTCTCTCAACAGACCAGCCTCTCTCAACACACCAGTCTTACCACATAACAGACCAGCCTCTCTCAACAGATCAGCCTCTCTTAGCAGACCAGCCTCTCTCGGCAGATCAGCCTCTCTCGACAGACCAGCCTCTCTCAACAGAACAGCCCCTCTGAACAGATCAGCCTCTCTTAACATGCCAGACTCTCTCAACACACCAGTCTTACCACATAACAGATCAGCTTCTCTCAACATACCAGCTTCTCTCAACAGACCAGCATCTCTCAACAGATCAGCCTCTCTCCACAGACCAGTCTCTCTCAACAGACCAGCCTCTCAACATATCAGTCTCTCTCAACAGACCAGTCTTACCATACAAGACACCAGCATCTCTCAACAGACCAGCATCTCTCAACAGATCAGCCTTTCACAACAGACCAGTCGTAATATACAAAAGACCAAACTCTCTCTGAAATGATCAATCTTACCATACAGGACACCAGAATATATCAGCAAACGTGTCTAACCCTTTACGACACCAGTAACTCTCAACAGACCATTCTTACCATACAAGAGACCAGCCTCTCTCAAAAGATTAGTCTTATCCTACAATAGACAAGCCTCTCTCAACACACCAGTCTTACCATACAAGACACCAGCCTTTCTCAACAGATCGTAACATACAATAGACCAGTTTCACATAACAGACATTAGACACCAACCTCTCTCAAAAAGACCAGCTTAACTATACAAGAGACCAGCCGCTCTCAAAAGACCAGTCAGACCTATCAAGAATTCAAAGCGACAGATATTCGTGCACTGCAGTACAAGCCTGATGTTACTGTCTACTTCAAAGTGAATTAGCAGAGAGCTTGCAATTGCTAAGCTAGGGTCGTAAGATTATGATCTTATCTGTAGCCCCTGTCAAGTTGTACAAGAGCAGAAAAAAAAGATAAAAGCTGTCATATTTGAGCACCTAAAAGCAAGTCATAAACACACCTTTTTATGATGATTTCCCTGATTTTAAAAATATGTTGCCATTTTGATGTTTCTTTATATGACGTTTATTCAAAGAATACATTTTAAAAATAAACACATTTTTTTGTGATACATTTTTGTAAAATAAGTAAACATTAAGTCAGTATTAATGTGATTAGTGTGTTATGTCTCATTCATAATATATCTGACAATACGGTTTCTGTTTTTACTATTATCATTCTACAAGCCCAGCACCCTTCAGATTAGGTAAAATAAACTGTGAGAATAGAAAGATGTAATAAATAAAGCATAACCTTTAACAGTTAACAAGTCTAGTGCTAAATACAGACATAATGAATACAGTCGAAAGCGATAAAGCCATACTAAAACATCTCTACTAAAAATTAAACTGACCCCATTATATAAAATCAACTCAAATAATTAAAATATGAGCCCAAAACTATAATCTAAATATTATGAAGTGTTAATTATAACTTAAAAACATAAGCATAACTAAATCACGTTCATTGGACAAAACGAACGAACGCGGCTGAGACCGAAATTCTCGGCTCAAAACAGCTAAGTCTGCGCGCGCACAGATAGACGGTTTGCACCGAGAATTTTAGACCGAGCAAACCGTCTATCTTTTTAAACCTGCTATAATTTTGTAAATATTAACAAAACTCATTTTAAAACGCTACAGTATAGTCGGTAGAGAGTTTCTTCGGAGATATCATTAAAAAAAAATTGTATTAGAGCGATCGAGAAGGAAATAATCAGTTTTTTGTCGCTCCTGTAAAATTTACATTTTCGGAGTTAGACGGTTTGCGACCGAGACCATCGATATATATATATATATATATATATATATATATATATATATATATATATATATATATATATATATATCTACAATATTTACTAGTTTTTAAAAAGTATTTCACAACAGAGGCCAAAACAAGGAACGCAACTCTATCTAGCACAGTAACACTGAATTACTCACAGTTGTGTCCCGTTTGCATTTTAATACCTGTATTTCCTCTGCCCCCTTAACAGGGTGTTACATATTCATTCACATACATCTTTCTATCCACATACTTATACATATATACATATATATTATAAAGCATTTCAAATGTATCAAAATAATTTCCTACTCCATAAAGTATTTTTGTAATACAGTAGACTTAAAGATATTTGTGTTGCTTTATCATTTTGTTTCTTGTAAATAATTTTCAATTAATTCATTTAATGTAATCTGGAACTTGGTCAAATAACTTTATACGGGCTTTAAAGTCTCCATAGACAGCTTATTGAAAATAATGTTAATGACTGATTGCCTTTGAACATTGACACAATAGGTATTAACAAAACCGTTACTGATTGTCACAATAGGATATTTACATAACCGTTACAAATTTTTACAGTAGGTTTATCAGCATAATTGTAACACATTATCACAATCAATTATAATCATAACTGTTACACATAGTTACAATAGGATATTAGCATAATTGTTATAAATAGTCCCAATAGTTTATGAGCATAACCGTTACACATTACTACAGGAGGTGATTTGCATAACCGTTACACATCATCACACATTGTTATCAAAATAACTGTTACACATTGTCACAAAAGGCTATCAACATAACCATTACACATTGTCACAAAAGGCTATCAACATAACCATTACACATTGTCACAAAAGGCTATCAGCATCCCCGTTACACACTGTTACAATATACTATTAACAAAACCGTTACACGTTGTCATAAAATGCTACCAGCATAATCGATACGCACTGTCACAGTATATCAACATAACCGTTACACATTACCACAGAAGGTGATTAACATAACACTGTTACAACATACTATCAACATAACCGTTACACGTTGTCATAAAATGCTACCAGCATAATCGTTACGCACTGTCACATTAGTATATCAGCATAACCGTTACACATTACCACAGAAGGTGATTAACATAACTGTTACACATTGCCACAGTAGTTTATCAGCATACCCGTTACACACTGTCAGAAAAGGCGTTCAGCATACACATTGTCACAAAAGGTTATCAAAATAACTGTTACACGTCGTCATAATTGGTAATTAGCATAACGGTTAAACATTGTCACAAAAGGCTATCAATCTAACCGTTACACATTGTCACAAAAGGCTATCAAAATAACTGTTACACGTCGTCATAATTGGTAATTAGCATAACAGTCAAACATTGTCACAAAAGGCTATCAACCTAACCGTAGTACGCTGTAGTTCCCTTCAGAGTTTGCCCCACAGTGTGGATGAGACCAGTGTTGCCCGTCTGCCCCCAGCTTGTAGACTGGTGCCCCACTGCTGCCTGGGCATGTGCATGTTGTGTATGTGTAGCGAGTCCAATAGTCCGCCTCATGTTTGTTTATCCAGCGCCCCACAGACACTTTCTTAGGCATGACGTGGGGGTGAGAAACAACAACAGCTAGTTTTTCGTCTTTGAGAACATCTGAGTATTTGTGATCGACTTGCTCACAAAGATCGACAAATCGATGTCTTAAGTTATATAAACGCTCGATCAGATCCATGTCACATGTCACGAATGACATCTCACACCAGTCCCTCTTGACATCTGGTTCCCATAATTCCCACCCATCCAGGTTTACAACGTGGCTATAACTGTCATCAAAATCTAAAACACACTTTGTCTGTCTCGCCTCACTGGTGTCAAACACCACGTGAGCGGCTGTCAACACTACAACCACCCCCCACACTTTGCTGGGTGTGGCAGAGACTTTACACTTGGCACAACGACAAGGTCCTGAACTGTCTCGTTCTCTGCATCCACTGACATACCACACTCTCCCCGTCCCGAACCTCATCACGTGACTTCCTCTGATTTTATAACATGGATATCGATCTCGAGTGCCTGGGAAAAACTCTGGTCTCTCTAGACTCGTGAATTTAACCTTGACCTGGACTGTTAGGGCGGCCAATGTTTTGATTGTTTTACAGAAGATGTCATTGCGCAATGCCACGGGAAGATCATTAGAATTGAACTCTTTGACAGGTATGAAATCTTCATGGCCTGGATTTTTTGTACACTTTGCCGCAAGGATCGTTGATGTTTCTTCCCCCAAGCAAATTTCTGTTTCATGCTGACCTACATAATCAAATAAATTGTATCTGTATTTTAATATTGATATTTTAAAATATTTTTATACGTTATGTGTGCGTTTGTGTGTGGTGTGTGTGTGGTGTGTGTGTGTGTGTGATGTGTTTGGTGTGTGAGTTGTTTGTATGTGGTGTGTGCGTGGTGTGTGTGTGTGTGTGTCCAAGAGAGTACACAATGTATGAGTGTGTCAGTCTATTACAGCAAGAGTGTCACTTGCAAAACAGAGTGTCATTTTCAAACCACAACAATGAGAAAAATACCATAATTTTTTAAATGTATTCCATAATTCCATTATAAAACAAAACAGGTGTATGTGTTTACCTAATTCAAACGTGGCCATCATATTCAAAGACTTGCCACAGTGTTGTATGAATGCATCAATCTCTATAGATGGCATAGTGACATGACGTAATGAGTGACAAATATAAAACTTATAAAACATCCTACAGTAATGCGCGTGTTTCATTTCTAACACCAATAGGTGTTCTACTGTTAACATTTCTAACACCAATAGTTGCTCTACTGTTAACATTTCTAACACCAGTATGTGTTCTACTGTTAAAATTTCTGACACCAATATGCATTCTACTATTATCATTTCTGACACCAATAGTTGCTCTAATGTTTACACTTCTAACACCTATAGCTGTTCTACTGTTTACACTTCTAACACCAATAGCTATTCTACTATTAACATTTCTAACACTAATAGGTGTCCTGCTGTTAACATTTCTGACACCAATAGGTATTCTATTGTTAATATATCTAACGCCAATAGTTATTTTACTGTTAACATATCTAACATTAATAGGTGCTACAATGTTTACATTTCTAACACCAATAGGTGTTCTACTGTTAACATTTCTAACACCAATAGGTGGTATACTGTTAACATTTCAAATACCAATAGGTATTCTGCTGTTAACATTTCTGACACCAATAGCTGTTCTAATGTTTACACTTCTAACACCTATAGCTATTCTACTGTTAACATTTGAGACACTTTTATATGGCATTTGCCTTTTAACTACTGTATATAACTCAATAAATATTTTTTTACTGATGACTTAAAACGTAGAAAGTAGGATATGTGCCGTTTTACTTACAATAGATACTATAAAGAAAAATAAGCTTACCGCGGGCTCAATGGTTGAACAACATTAACTGTAACATTTGATGTTGAGCTTGTTACATTAGCTTTTTATACGCCATCTGTAAAACTGGGCAACATCTGGTAAATAAAGGATTTTAAAAAAAAAAGAATCGATTACGACTTAGTCAGAAATTCCGTAAAGCACCCAAATAAACACCAGCAAAAGTTCAAGGTTAGACGAGTATTTAAGCAAAGAGGCTTAACTCGTGTGAACACCTGCCTTGGCGAACTTGACGACTGGCTGAATTCCCCTTTTACGTGCCACTTACTTCGGGTTTTCACTGAATGTCACGCTTGAGGTCACAAACTGCATACAGTCTTAATGTTCAACCTAGAGCAATGAAATAAAACTTACTGTGAAATAGGTTTCAACATATATATGTATATATATATATATATATATATATATATATATATATATATATATATATATATATATATATATATATATATATATATATATATATATATATATATATATATATATATATATATATATATATATATATATATACATATATATATATATATATATATATATATATATATATATATATATATATATATATATATATATATATATATACATATATATATATATATATATATATTTACTAGCTGCATACCTATGCTCCGCTATGGTTAAACTTTTTAAATGTACCAACTTGGGAACAGAACAAAACCAAACACACACACAAATATAAACGCAAACACACCGCAACAGAAACTCAAACACAAACACACAAAAAACACAAGAAAATGCAAACGCAAACACAAACACACAAAAAATAACGAGAACGCAAATCCAAACACAAACGCAAAACGCTAATGCAAACGCAACCTACAAACGCTAACGCACCACGCAACACGTAACACATAAACTCAAACGCAAATCAAAAACGCAAATGCTTTATCAAATGGCTTTATCAAACTAAGTGTTGCAATTTCGAACCTGCAGTCAGAGTTTGCTTCCTTAATTTAGTTGGAGATGTCCGTACCAAATGACGTCTCCACGGCCTAGAAGCGGGAATACATAAGTTGTGGGGGAAAATACCTGAAGAATGGTGGCTATACTCATCTGTCGCATTTGGGTGCTGTGAGAAGGGGTTGCCCAATGACCGAACAAAGTACGTCACATGTAAATATTTACGTCCCGCTGTGTATCACTCTCATTATATATCCTTACCCTTACCCTTACCCTTACCCTTACCCTTACCCTTACCCTTACCCTTACCCTTACCCTTACCCTTACCCTTACCCTTACCCTTACCCTTACCCTTACCCTTACCCTTACCCTTACCCTTACCCTTACCCTTACCCTTACCCTAACCCTAACCCTTACCCTTACCCTTACCCTTACCCTTACCCTTACCCTTACCCTTACCCTTACCCTTACCCTTACCCTTACCCTTACCCTTACCCTTACCCTTACCCTTACCCTTACCCTTACCCTTACCCTTACCCTTACTCTTACCCTTACCCTTACCCATTACCCTTGTTCCTTTATTCGATTAATGATGAAGGTTACTACCAATTAACAAAACAATACTTATATGAAGACCACTTACTAACAACTTCGAGGCTTAAATGACTAGAAGAGACTATTTGCTAACTCCACAATTATTTACAGTCTTTCAATATTAAGATTGAAGGCACATTTTTTCAAACACATAGAGCATTCAGTACAAAGCTAGTCCAAAGATTAAATAAGTGTTGAAAAATTAATTATTATCACCTTTTGGGCTTTAGTCAACCATGTAAGACTATTAATATCAGTACAGCTTTTCAGCCATAAATTAAAGAAAAAATCTTTCTTATTTTGTACGAAGAAAATGAATCCGATAATAAATGTAAAGGGAAATCGGTGGTTTTGTTTGGTACAAATGTATATTTTGACTGATGATGTTTTGTGATTTAACGGGTCTGTGTATGTTTTTAAAGCCTCGGTTTTTCAGCGCAGCACAATAGAGCCTGTATTGATCGATACGTTCAAGTAGTTAAAAAATGTAGACACCGATGAAATCGATTATTCCTGTAAGTAATGCAATCGATGCACTGAAGTTCTGGTGTTTCAGCTGTATAGAACATAAATAATGTAGGCATTTGGAAATAAACTGACATTCTACATACGTGGTGTGAATTTGATTACAGACTACTAAAGCCCAAACAGGTAAAAATTATTAGACTTGCAAAAACAATGCTCTTTAAGTCATGCTTTGTTTGTGTAAATGTCTGTTACAGTGTGTTTTAGCTGTATAGAACATAAATAATGTAGGCATTTGGAAATAAACTGACATTCTACATACGTGGTGTGAATTTGATTACAGACTACTCAAGCCCGAACAGGTAAAAATTATTAGACTTGCAAAAACAATACTCTTTAAGTTATGCGTTGTTTGCGTAAATGTCTGTTACAGTTTGTTTCAGATCGCTATTGGCCGTGAAAGGTCTACGATTTATACCTGTGTTGCTTATTGTAAATTTAAAAAAGTTCACAGGTTTTGTTTAGCAACTACGTTGCAAACTTCATTCTTGCTTGTAAAAAAAATAACAGATATTTTACAAATGGAAAATGTACTTTAAAAAATAATTTAATGTCATGTAACCTTACTAAAGCGATCCGCTTGTTTGACTAAAATAAACGCATAGGCGCTAAATGATGGAAATTGAACAAAGGTCTAAGAATACTTTAAAGAACAGAAACTTATCAGTGAAATCCCTCCTGATGTAATACTTTCCCCATAAGTGAGCAGGGATTTAGCAAGGTAATACCAATTTTTATTTTACTTTTTAGTGCATATTTCATCTGTGATTTTTTTTTACTTATAAATAAAATTTAAAAATTGTCCATACAATTTTTATTTTTATGTGAGATATATTTTCCACATTTTAAAGGCTTTTATTTAATCTGCTCAGTCTCTCTCTCTCTCTCTCTCTCTCTCTCTCTCTTTCTGTGTTTATGAGGGGGGGGGGTCGGCACATATTGGAAACTAAATTTAGCCCACTTTCAAATGTCCCATTAAGCTGAAGTTTGGCACAGTGGTTGATCTTGAATGTCAATAAATGAATATTGAACTGTTTATATTAGTAATGTTTAAATCACATTTTACTCACTTATTATCTATCTAATTCGATAGAAAGCTAGATATTCGTTTATCTTCATCCAAGATCTACCACTCTTCAATGGAAATGAGGTTAAATAAAGATTCCAGGCTTCGTGGAGCCACACACACACACACACACACACACACACACACGTTTTTTTCAATCATCTCTGGCGGGGAGGGGGGGGGGGAGGAAGGAGCGGACCAAGGGCGAAACGGAATTTATATAGAAACTATATAATTTTAACAGTGTCCGCCCCCCCCCCCCCCCGAGAAAAAGTTTGGAAGAAACACTGCACACACACACAGAGACATACTGAGCAAGCTAAATCATAAATTAAAAAAAAAACAAGGCCTAAACCATTACTGAGTTAATAGCTTGTAGCTAGCCCCAACATCCCACCCCCCCTCTCAATGCCAGCTTGCTGATGATTGAGGATCGGATAAGCCAAACTTTACACAGCTTCACTTAGGCGTGATAAACCGATATAAACCGATATAGTCACGGTCAATAGCTACGTTTCCGTACATGGCTTATGTAGGCTTAATCGATCCATGACGTGTTTTACCTCTGTTACTAGTAAACCTATATAAGCACTACAGGGGCAAAAGTTCATACTCAGTAAAACGTGTGTAGTTTATTGAACGATTTGAAGCCTGATGTGCTCATTGCATAGTGTATTAAGATTAGAAACTGAATGTCAGTTAACTTGCGAGCTAGGGGGGGGGGGGAGAGGTTCTGAATTATTTCCTTCTTCAGACGGCAATGTTCATTGCGAAACAGGGGTCGGCGTGGTCCAAAAATCAAAATCAAACATCTGCTGCCTTGTAGTTTGTTCTTGGTTGGACAAAGGCTATGGAAAAAAATCCAAAAAGAAAAGCAGGCTGAAATCAAAGTCAATTGCCTCAATGGTGCATAACCAGTTGACACGTATACTTAATTGTGTTGGAGGGGATCCCTTAAACTAATAAAATTGTGAATTTCTTCAGCGTAATTAAAAACAGACTAAATTAGTATTTACTAGGATTCTAAAAAGAAAAACTACATTTTGCGCCAAATTTAGATTTTTAAAATAACAGCAACCGACATGAAGCAATCTACAAATCAAGGCGAACATACAAAGTGAACAATCTATAACAGGCTACTGTTTTCTTTAGATGGTAACAAAATAGCCACAAAGTTGACATGGTTGGTCGATAATCTACCGTGGATTATTATATCACAATATCCTTGGTTCATTGAATTAATAAATCGCTTTACATTCATTATTTTTATAAGCTTTTATTTAACTTGCTTCCTTGTCATGTCTATAGTGCTTGTGTTTGTAGTCATAGATCGTAGCGGACGAGCGCAATTTTGGGCACTTCTAACCGACCAATGTCTCTTAAATTGGTAAATACCCGATTATACTGCAATCTGACTCAAATTTGACTTAATGGATGACTAATTAATTTTTTTTATTAATTTTTTAAAGTTTTCTGAAATTATTAGTAGTAGGGTATCAGTCTTCTACTACTATTCCGCACTATTACACGCGCACTAGCATGTTCATTTGGTGATAAAAATTTTGTAGCCATGAAACTTTATTGTATACACAATTTTAAAGCACTGAAAGCAATGCATAAAAAACTTTTAATAACAAGCTTGTATGTAATAATGCAATAAAAATGGAAATTTATAAATGGTTTTCTTTTAATATATTATAAAATATTGAGTGTCCTGAACCGCCCCGGGCTCCCCCGTGAGTACTATGGCGCCTACATTCTTTTTTTTTTAAAGTTTATACACTTAGGACACAATGCGCAACAATAATAGTTGACTATACCGAATCAGGCTCTTCATCCGACGCAAAGGGCAGGAGCAATTTAGCGCCCCGAGCTCCCATGTAAGCACCGCGGAGCCTACCTTTTTTTAAAGAGCACCCTACAATAGGGACATGGTAGTACACGACATTCGATGATTGAATCGAGTCAGGGGCCGTACCCGGTGCTCCTGCGGTAGTGTAACCTGTGGCTTCAGAGGACCACCCCGCTATGTCCCCGACACTAGGATGGTCGCTGAACTGTGTTCTACCTCACTATTACGAAGGGTGATTAACATAAACTCTAGGCTCTCCCACAGCCGGACTGGGGCGTCTGGGCGGTAATCTGGACAAACTCGCCCAAACAACTATGATCCAAGATCATTCTTCTTCTTCTTCGTTCTTAATTATTAGTGTTGAAGGGGATCGAGATTTATCTGCCAGTGGGTTTGAACTCGAATTTATCAACCATGAGCTTTTTGCCGACTCGACCACGCCTCCAACACAATTAAGCGTTACGTGTCAACTGGTTATGCGCCATTGAGGCCATTGACTCCGATTTCAGCCTGCTTTTCTTTTTTGGATTTGCTTCCATAGCCTTTGTCCAACCAAGAACAAACTACAAGACAGCAGTTCTTTAATTTTGGAGTTGTCTCTCCTAGAAGAGTGGCTGTCCCAAGCTAACGAGCCTCATCTGCCCGGTTTATTAACCATGAGCTATACCGACTTGACCACGCCGATCCCCCAAGATCATTGAAATAAATAGGTTGTAAAAAAGAAGGTCACGCGTTTAAGAATATAGGATTGGTAACGCATTGATGAAATACTCTTGAAGTATTCCATCAGCCTTTCTTCTTTGACCGCAGCAAAGTGCGTGGGACGGGCACGCTAGTTTTAATATAAATGTCCATTAAAAAAAATATCTGTTCCAATAATAAAGTTTAATAATATTATCATCTTTTTTCTGTAATAATACGATTTCATTTGATATTTAATAATTGAATAATATTGAATCATTTTCTGTATGGCATAGTTAAAAAAAAAGCTCATGGTTAGCCCTTCGCAAAAATAAATACAAATTTAGCAGCTATAGATTGATTTCCGATAATTCATTTGATTAAACTTGTGATCGACATTTGAAAATCAATCTCGCGTATTGTTCAACCAACGTGTTAGCTGAGCAGTAATAAAATTGTCGGCAATTTTTCACCAGTGGGGCTTGTATAAGCAGAGAATCTGTCGCTCACTGTACCCAGCAATGGTAAGTCGTTGTAAATATGGTCAGGGTGTTCTGGGGGTCAGGCAAGCAGTTATCTGAATGGCTGAGTTCCTTGTGTTTTTCAATGACAGTTTGAAGGCAATATTTGGCCTTAGTGTGTATATGTTAGCAGTAAGAATCAAAATAGTTGAATTTAATTAATTAATATAACTTCAGTAAATAAAAATATGACGATATATTTTCTAGTCGAACCTTATATTGACCCTATGAAGGTCGTACTTTATGTGTCCACAGAACAATATAAATAAATCCTATTTGTTGGTCTTTTTGTTTATTTTATAATTAAAGTAATCAATGAACAGCGCAGCAAACTGGACAGATCGACCCCAGTGATGTCTGTTTGAACGAATGAAGACCGACGGCTCCCGATCCAGGTTGGGAACCAGTGACCTGTTTTTTTTTGTTGTTTTTTTTTATTTTGATCACTCCTCCGATTTTTTTTTGAGTTGTTCTGTGAAAGATGTCTATATGCTTCGTTTTAATCTAATACGGTACTATGCTTTTTTTTTCAGCAAACACTAGTGCAGTAGCTCTTAAACGGAAGCTAAGTGCAGTGTACCAAAAAAGTATTCCAAAAGTTGTTTCCAAGCATAACTTTGCCGGATATGCCAAGTATATCGAATGGTTGTACTTTACTTTTCAAACATCACTAAACTTTGACCATGCTTCATTGTAAGCAGCAGTAGTGAATGTAGATTGCGACTTAACAACTGATCATGCAATAATTATTATTTTTCAATGCTGTTCGTTCAATTTTAGCAACAGTTGAACATTGTCCTTATGAAATACAACCGGAACAATGTTTCGGAAAATTCATATATTTTATATCCTACTGTTTGCAACCACATTGGCAGTTCTATCATTGATAAAGATTTTGGAGATTAATTTGCTTGAATTTAATGTATGGAGCATTTTAATAAATAGAGGAAATACTTCGGAAATCCTTTTTCAAGAAGAGGAGATATGTGTAAAAACGAAATTGGTTATTTGTACTTCCAATACACTATCACAAAACACTAGTAGATCAAATGACATATTGATCATTAATACACTTTTAAACACATTAACAATTGGACATAATATTTCTGAAGCTAATTCTGAAGCTAATTATAATGCTTCAACCAAAGATGAACAGGACGTTTTAAATAGAAAAATGTGCGTTGACAAAATTGAAAATAGTAACAAATCAGAAACAGACACACTGTGTAGCGAAAATACTGACAGGATGGGTAGATTGTCGCGACTAAATGAAAAAATGAAGAAATCGTTACCTATTCAAGTAGGTGTTGTGAACCTACCAGTTTGGTTACAAATAACAGAAAACCCAAATTGTACACTAGGAAAGTGTCAGTTTTATAACGGCGATGTGTCTGAGAGTACTGACGTTGTCATGGTGATGGGGGTTGGGCTACAGGACAACCACAAACCGCCCGTGAGGTGGCCAGGACAATTGTACGTCATGTTTGCCGCGGAGTCGCCTATGAACTATGAAGGGAGTTGTCTTCTTCATGGTGAGCTGCTTCCAGTGTTTCTTCCAGACTTTTTCTCTTTGGGGGGGGGGGGGGGGGGGAGGGAGGCATCTGATATTTTCGGGGAGGGGTGAGAGCGGAAAACATTTTTCTATTCTGTATTGATGTTGCGCTATAAATTCCCACCTTTAAGCTAATAAGAAAATGTAAATCTGTAAAAAAAGATAACTTTACAAAATTATTTTGCTTTATGTTAATGATATAGCATCGTCCGCCTGGAGATATGCCTTCAATTTAACACAGACGTACATGCGAGATTCGGAGATATTCTGGCCATACGAAAGATTAAAATATGAGCATATTCCTGAAGATCAAAAATTAAATTACAGTATGTATTTCATGTTTAAGTTTCTGTTGAGTGTTATTATTTGCGATATTTTATGTATATTTTATTCAAAACTGAATCGCATTTCATTAATGTAAAAAATGTTTCCGATGACGATAGAATATTCAATTCTTATTATTACTAAATTGATCCATGGAAATTTTTTATTGACATAACCTAGTAATTGTAATTTGATGAAAACAAGGTTCGGTATTCTCCCTCTTTTGGCTTTCTGAGTAGTGATCACGCGGTGTTTGTGTGCAAACAACGATGAAAGAAACGGCAACACAGAAAAAAGGTCGATTGGAAAAGGCACGCGTTTTTTACCAGTTGTCTTCGTTTACCCAAAAAAAAGTGAATGCGAGAAGATAAAATCGATAGCAAGATTTGAATGCAAACAAACAGACAAAGACTAAAAAGTAGAAAATAATTATCATTAAAAAAGTTAAAAAAAAACCCACGTTGTCTGATTGAACTAAAAGTAGAAAATAAATGCTATACATCACAGTAATGCAAGCGATCACTACTATAAGCGATGAAAAACGTGGGGCGCCGTGATTTTCTTACAGTTTTTAATACTGTTGACTCTCTACATGCTCCCTAATAAAACTCAATAGTATTATCTAATCAATAGTAAAACTTTTACTTCGGCGCCCCACGTTTTTCATCGCTTATAGTAGTGATCGCTTGCATTATTGTGATGTGTAGCATTTATTTTCTACGTGTTTTTTAAAAAAACTTTTTTAATGATAATTATTTCTAAGAAGAAAACATTTCTGTGAAGTGTTAGTAGGAATAATTGTGATATTTTTTAAAAAAATATTTAATACGACACGCAAATCGCTTTTTATTAATGTAGTAACTAAAATATCGGTAATAATAATTCGTCGCACCTAGTTTATAAATTCAATTAACTGACATGTATGATTTGCTTAAAGATATATATATATATATATATATATATATATATATATATATATATATATATATATATATATATATATATATATATATATATACAAAATATTTTTACTAGGTGAAATCTATAATTCAAAGAAGAAAACAGCGTTTCTGTTTGTGAGCCACTGCCCCACGCAGTCTTTACGAGAAAAATATATAATCGAAATGAAGGTGTGTCATCTTTTTTTAACTCTCATTTTTATTAGTAAACCAGTTAATCTTCATTTCTATTAAAGCTTTATAGGACATGTCGAAAACACAAATAGTACTCAATAGTGCGCTTGTGTGGATATAGCCCTTGTTTCGATATCTTGATGTCATTGTCGGAAAATGTGATGTGAATTTTTAATGGACACTTTTGATCTGCCAAAACTTTTCTAGATGACTAATATTTTTACACGTAATGTAAATAACTGCTATATTAACTTGAATGTTGGGATCGTTTTGCCAATGTTTTTTTTGTACTGCTGTTTAAGATTTAAAGCAGACATAAAAGTAAGGTTCGCTTAAAGAACTTGCCGGTCCATGGGTCATGTGAAGTGGAGTTTACCTATTTGTGTGACCTCGGCTAAGTGGACAGGTCATTATATGGCAGTAGAAATTCGCATTAGAACTGGCGCTCCATCAGGCACATGAAGTAGAGTTGAGATGTTTCTTGCCATGGCATATAAAGAGTCAACACTGTGCCCAGCCACTTTTAATTTCCCAAACGTAAGTCAAGTTGACCTACCCATCACAGCTAAGTGGACTCAGGAACGTACAACATTTACATGTCCAAATTTAGGTCCGAACTCGAGACCTTTGGGATTGTAGCCAAACTCTCAAACATTCGACCCCACCATCTTGTGGTTTAACCGAAGAGTAAAAAGATAAAACTTTTATTAATTAGTGTATTTGCTCCTCCAAACACACAACAAAATCGCATGTTAATTACAATAATTAGTTTTCCTTGAAAATTACGTGTTTCTTCTATTAAATGTAGTAATTATTCAGAAGATAAAAGTAATATTTAATATTGACAGTAAACTAAAAGCAACACAAAAAACCATTATTCTACAAGCTACTATGAATCAACGTTTATTCTATCTTTTTATAAAGTTATGATGTAAATAGGAATAGTATTCAAGATATCCTTAACATTTTTAATTCTGATACTATAGAATTAATGCTGATTTTAATTATAAATTGTTGTATAATACCCTATCTAATACCCTATATATATATATATATATATATATATATATATATATATATATATATATATATATATATATTTATTTATTTATATATATATATATATATATATATATATATATATATATATATATATATATATATATATATATATATATATATATATATATAAGCAGTTTTTTTCTGTTCAAGAAATATATCGACGTAGATGTATACGGTAGATGTGGGGTGAAAATTTCTTGCCTGTACCGTGATGAGAGCCAGTGCGACCACCGGCAGTACTTCCACGATTACAAATTCTACTTGTCTTTCGAGAACTCGATCTGTGAGGACTACGTCACGGAGAAGCTTTTCAAAGTGTTCACCCCCGGCCGTCACGTGGTTCCGGTCGTCATGGGTGGGGCAGACTATGACCGTCTGCTGCCCAACGGTTCTTTCATCAACACGGGCTGGTTCCAGACGGCGAGGGACCTGGCGATGTATCTAAAGGTCGTAGGTCAGGACGAGGCGACCTATACCCAGTATCTAAAGGTCAAGGACAAATACAGGCCCGCAGTAAAACAAGACAGCCCTTTTTGTTTACTGTGTGATGCCCTGTATGGAGACACCTCGCCAAAAGTTTATGACGTGTATTCCTGGTTAACACAGCAATGTAGGCCACCAAAATCTTTTGTTTGAGTCATTTAAGTAAATGGCGGAGTTTGTTTCCAAAAGCTGATTTATCACTAACTAATAATACACTTTAGGTGTGTCAAAGTTATAATCATTGTGTAGAAGATTGATGCAGTATTACAGTTTATTTATGTATAAAATTAATTCCAAAATTTATACGTATATTATCGATATAAGCTAGACTTCAATGCCATGTCCGATTATAAATGTTAACCCAGATATGTATATTTGTTCACAAATTGTTTTTTATTTAAAATAAATAGCATTACATTATGCTACGCACAAAAAAGCAAAAGCACGTGATTTTAAAAATTAATTTACACATCAACACCCATTCTAAAATCTCACGATTCGTTACACACAGATAATTAGCGCTAGGGCTAAGTCATTAAACATTACTTACACTTTCTCTCTCCCATAATATGATGAGAAAAAAGTCTGGAAAAAGAAAACACTGAAAAATAAAATTTCTCTGCAGTTTTACCAAGGTGAAGGTGAATTTCAAAACGGAACTTACTTATTTTAAAATTAAGCTTGACTGTCATTAGTTATAATTGTAAATGTCTATATTGTGTGATTAAGTACGATTTTTTTTTTAAAATAAACGGCTATAAATGTTATAGATTCCAGTCAAAAATTGTTGTATATAAATCCTTTAGGAGAGGGTGAAAAATATGATAAAACAATTAACTAGATGTTTATTTACGACTAACGCTGTATGTCTACTAATATTAAGTATTGCAATCTACAACGGCTACTGATGTATTTTTTTTCAACTTGATAATGCTAAAAAAAACGACCAAACTATTTTGTTTAGAACTTAAGCTCTATATATAATTTTACAATTGCAAACAATAACTTAAAGTTGTATTTAAATGTGAGCGGTCAACCTAAGTTGCAGGAATTTGAAAAGTTAAGCAACGAGTTATCTCCCATTTAAAAATACAAATAACAAAATTTTATTCAAGGGAAATAACTTTCACAAGAATAGCTAATTAACCAACTGTAACTTAGACGTGCTTGAAAAAACAAAATTAAGCTGTTTTAATTTCACTACGTAAAAATTAAAATGAAACTTTTATATTTGCTATGTAACATTGTAAAAACTATATATTTTACCTTTTGAATAATTAAATGCATTTTTTGTTTGAAAATCTAAAAACTTTAAATTTATCATAACACATCTATGTTTAAATTTTATGACATTTTTATTTTGTGTACATTGTAACATTATAATTATATGTCAAATTTTGGATCCCCTAAATAGAGGGACACCGTTCAAATAAAACAACACCAGTAATGGTTTTAGACCAGGGGTCGGCAACCTGCGGCTCGCGAGCCGCATGCGGCTCTTTTGACATCAAGATGCGGCTCTCCAGCTCATTCAACAAATACTAATAATCTTAATAAAAAAAAATTGTAATAAAAAAATATTAGTGGCTCTTTAAAACCAGGGAAATTTTGAAAATTGTAACTTTTGGCTCTTCGGCTTCAAAAGGTTGCCGACCCCTGTTTTAGACAATGCAAAAATTATAATTTGGAAAAACTAAGTTTAACGTTAGTTATAAATTCCACCCTATTTAATATTATATATTAATATTAATACTTTAAGAGTGCTAAAAACTAAAGATTTTTCAACTAGGGAACGCCTGCCTTTCGTTGTAGTGTGTTCCGTACTGAATTGAAATCATCTAACTTACGATAAACTCGATTACCCGAAATACTCTACTACATTCACAACACATATCAAACTTCGATACCTAAAAATAACTAGACTCGATGCTCCAGAACTACGACACCAAATGCCTTAACTTTACCAAGCTCCACCAACGGTACTCCAAATCAACAACGATTTCACTGGACCTACTACTACACTTTAACAGTCAATATAATTCGATACCTTAATACCTCAAGAATCAATAACCCCGAACTCCAGAACTGAAATTCTTCATCACCTGCATTCTCATTTCTCTACTACCAATCAGACTCATCAAGACCTTCATCTACATAACAGCATAATAAAAATTATGACACTTTAACACTGCAATACTTTATACCTACGAAACCATATCAGCAACAACCTTCCGCCGTTACTCCCAAATCTAAACGATCCATCAAAACTTACCAAACTAGTACAATACTTTGAACACCCCGTTATTACAAAACTCTATACACCAGGACAGATTTCTAATTCAAAATCAGAGAAAACGAGACTTACAAGCCCCATTAAAATAAGTTAACCGTTTGAACTGTTCCAAATTTAAATTAAGAACTTATTTAAACGTTTTCTACATCAACTATGTGACACCAAATCACAAAGGCAAATTGACTGGTAAAAAGCGCCCCGACCATCCAAATTAGGAAGTTGGGGTTGCATTTTCACCATCGCAAATAAATATACGCCTATATAGACCTAATTTTGTGGTGGGGGCGCAAAATTGATAGTTCGTCCTGGGTGCCGAAATAGATCGCTACTCCTTTATAAAAGTTATTAATTATTAGGTACTTTTTGATTGTAGCGATTAAACCTTTTGCGCCCCCCCCCCTAAGGATGGCGTCCTAGGCGACCGCCTAGTTCGCCTTATAGGTAGCGCCGCCCCTGGCCATTAATATATATTCAACTATAAGACTAGTATCATGTAAGAGTATATCGCTTTTTATACAAAATAAGCAAATAATTGCAAAGCGTAACATTAACATTTACTAAACAGAAAGGCTCGAGTTTGACTTGAACGGTTTTGTGGCCTATATATAGCTAACATTGAAACACCCGGGATCTAAATCTAGTTGAGAAAAGCAAAGTTGTCTGGGTATATTGGCGGCATTGCTGACCACACTATCCCTTTATATGCTGGTGGCAAAAAATAATCATGAACTCTACGTATTTTTAGCGCAATTTCCATACGGACAATTGCGATTATTAACTCGTCATTTCTGGATGTATGAATGGATGGATGGATGTGTGTCAGCAGCTTTAAGTGGTATCTCCTCCTCAACGAAGCAATATCGAGGACTAGTTCCAAAGCAAATATGTTAAGCAAGTTCCAAGGATGATTGTGGGCCAAAAAAATTCCCGGAATTCCTTCCTGGATTTCCCGGAAAAGCCAAAAAAACTCGAAAAAATGCAGTTTTTTGGCCCATATCTCGGCAACCAGACCACTTAGCGACTTGAAACATTTACAATTCGATTCCTGCCATAATTTTGAACAATATTGCCGAAGAAAGTTTTCAAAAATATCCATTCGTTCGGTCACAAAAAATTAATTAAGAATTTTTAAACTGAGCATCGTGTAGGCCTAGGATGATATTTTTAATTTAAACTGAGCATCGTGTAGATTTTAAACGCAAAAAATTATCCTTTCGTTCGGTCACAAAAAATTAAAAATTGTTATGGATAACATAAGGAAATTGCGCTTAAATTGTCACTAGACTTTTTATTTACTTGTTTATAATGCGTCACCGGATTTGTACGAGAGGCTTTGCTGATTTAGTCTTAAGTCAGACTCAGAAAAATTGACTGATGACTTTTGTAACAATCGATAGTAGTAAGTACTATAACACATAGCTAAAAGTAATATTGTATAGCCATATGATCAAAGCTATTATATAGACTCCAAGCTAGATGCACGAATTTTTAACTATGGTAAATGACAAAATAATAACATGGTTGTTTTTAGGGGACAAATGCTGCAAAATGATACCGAATAGCTCTCTAGGTATGACGGTTTTAGTGTTTCAAAAAAAAGAGACAAGCCTACGGAGAATGAAAACACATATTGTTCCCGTCGAGAATATAAATAAAGCGGAAGTGATGTCCCCTAAACTTTCTTTAATATTCTTATTTAACACTTGTCTAAGGTGGATGGCAACTCGGCATATAGACATGATTTTTAATCAATATTTAAATATTTAAAATAATATAGAATCTTGTTAAAAAATAATTGGGCACCAAGTGAACAGCAAACAATGTGTGTATAATAATGCGAAACATTAATATATAAAGGGGTCGTCCATAAATGACGTCACACTCGTAGGTTGGGGTGGGGGGGGTCCGTAATTTTGTGACGGTGTGTGATGAGGGGGAGGGAGGGGGGTTTCAAATGGTGTGACGTCACTTTTTTTGCATTATAAAAAAGCAATGTTTGAAAACGAGTTTTAACCGTTGTTTCGCGTTTTTTGCGAACGGTTTTAATAAATTGTTACAGGAATTGATCAAAATACTCTATGTTGACAGAGTACTAACAATATTTTGGAAAAATATCGATGTTTTAAGAAAATTTCAACAGCAATTTTGAGGAGGGTTGTAGACTGAGTTGTGACGTCATTAACTGGGGGTGGCTTTTTGTAACGACGTGAGACGGAGGAGAGGGGGGGGGGGGAGGTAAAAATCGCCAAAAAAAAGCTTGACGTCTTTTATGGATGACCCCAAATGTATATGCGTTTTTTTAGAAATTGGAAATAGCGTAAAATACTACTTCTGGCCATCGGAATTAATCAATATTTGACAGAAAAAAAAGAGCACTAGAACTTTTACTTATATGTGAAATTTCATCTATTTATTAGAAACAGTGCTCAAGTTATATGCTTTTGAAAAAATTGAAAGTAGAATAAGTCCTCTTTCGTTTACCGGAAATCGCTAACAAGTGGTTACAGAGCTACAAATTTAATGTCACACTTATATATGAAATTTCATCATCCTGACTGTAAAGGTACTCAAGTTATCGTGGTCACAGTCACATATAGGTACACTCAGACACGCTAAGCCCAGTTTTTCCGTCTCGGTGACGTGTAAAATGACGAGATTTTGATACATGAATAAAATAAAACGCATGCATCAACCAACATCAATTCATAAACAAATCGAGCTCTTAACATTAGAGTGCCACCATTCTTTAAATTTTGATAATATTGTATTCACCCCGGCGAAGATCTATTGCTTAGAAGCGATCTCAATAAGATTAAATGCACACTATGCATGGTGTTTACAGGCTAAACGATGTTCTAAGTCGAAACTTCACACTTCTAATCTTTCTAAGCTCTTAAACTCTTTATCGCATATGCCTGTTTACTGGCTTTTAAGTATTCGTTGTCATCCATAAATGACGTCACGCTTTTTATGATTTTTCATTCCCTCCCCCCCCTCTCCCTCCATCAAACATCAGCACAAATAGATCCCCCACCCCCTAAAATGAAGTAACATCTCAGCCTACAATTCCCCCCCCCCCCCCCGCACCCTATGAACATTGCAGTTGATTTTTTTTCTAAACATGGATATTTTTCTAAAATCTTGTCTAAACTATGTCTACATAGAGTATTTTAAGAACTTGCTATTGTTATTACAATTTATGAAAACGGTTTTTGCTCTGGCTTCTGTGAAAAACCTTTCTGTTAAAGACCATTACCTGTGTGTTTAGTAATCATCATAAACCCGGCACTGCCCACCCAAACCACAACCAACCAAAACGCAGAATCGCCTGTTTCAGCTTAATAAACGACTATAGTACCCCAACTTATTCATAGTCTTTTGCACTCACTTAAACGAACGTAGGAGCCAAACCAAACCAAATGAACAATTATAATACCCCAAGCTTATCCGTAAAATACCTAAAACATTTGCACTTGATCAATCCCCCGCTAATTATGTAATTATTTTTTCCCAACACCAAAACAAAGTAATAAAAAGTAAATTCTTTTCCACTAATGCAATGTTTTATAAAGGGAAGTAATTTTGTTTTCCTAATTTATCAAAGGGAAGTAAGTGCTAAAGGACTAAATATAAATAATTTTTAGACATAATTAGAATTTTTGTAAAAGATGATATTTTTTTAAAAATTGTGTTTAATGAAGATGCCGACAGTTATTACTATCAGTTTGAAAAATTTCCCAACACTTTCAATAGTAATTTTTTAACTCATAAATTTAGACTATTAGCACGATAATATTCTAACACTTAAATCCATTGAAGTATGTCCACGACAAACAAACTTATTACATGTTACATACAATTGAGCTTTATATATTGGATTAATGCTGAAGTGGTTCATGTTAATAGTAGCATTGGTTTCATCACGATATTTAAAAAAATATTTTTCGTAATTAAGTAATTTACCGCTCTCCATGTCTTTAACAAAAAAAAGTATTTTCGAAAAAAAAAAACACTTTACAACAGTGTTTCTTCCAGACATTTTTCTCCGGGGAGGGGGGGGAGGGGCACTTGGTTTTTTTTGGGGGGGAGGGGGGACACACTGGTAAAAGTATATGTATTCTTTATAAATTCCATGTCATTCGGGGGGGGGGGGAGGGGTAGATACATGGAGGAAACTGTTCTCCAAGCAAGGCATATGCTGGGGTTTCCTTTCCTTTCAGTTTTACATTTAGCTCGTTTATTTTTTATGATATCCAACATGAAGTTGAATGTTTCAATTCTGAATGGACAATTTAATAGGAAGTACATTTAAATAGGGAGAAATTAAAAAGTCTAATAGAATAGTGAGTGATACTTGTTTATATTTATTATTATGTCGTTCATAACCAATAGTTGCAGAACTATATTTTTATGAGTTTTAAAAATAAAATTAATAAATTATGAATATTTTTGCATAGAGATGAAGAGGCGCAACTTGACATCAAACGAGCCGCATGCGACTCGCGAGCCTCAGGTTTTCGACCCCTGGTCTAGTGGAATCTGATTGGTAGTAGAGAAATGAGAACTGAGAAAGCAAGTGATGAAGTATGGTAGTTCTGGAGTTCGGGAGTATTGATTCTTGTGGGATTACTGTATCGAATTATATTGACTTCTCTTTTGAAGTGTAGTAGTAGGTCCAGTGAAATCGTTGTTGATTGGGAGTACCGTTTGTATAGCTTGGAGAAGTTAAATAAGTTAGTGTCGTAGTTCTGGGGCATTGAGTCTAGTTATGTTTAGGTATCGAAGTTATATATGTCTTGTGAATGTAATAAAGTATATCGAGTAGTCGAGTTCATCGTAAGCTAGATGGTTTCAATTCAGTACGGAACACACTACAATGAAAGGTAGGCGTTCTCTAGTAGAATTTTTTATATATTTTTTTTAGGAATCTATATTACCACTCTTAAAGTATTAATATATAATATTAAATAGGATGGCATTTATAACTGAAAGTAAACTTTGTTTTTTCAAATTATAATTTTTTTTATGTTTAGTTTATTTTAGAAAGGTGTCCCTCTATTTAGGGGATCCAAAATTTTACAAAATTGGTAAATTATTGACACTTTATAGTGAATGTCATCACAATTGGATAAAAATATGTTATAATAAAGTTACCAGTTTTAGACTTTCAAAAAAAAAACTACATTTAAGTATTCAATAGGTAAAATATATTTTTTTACATAGTTAATATAAAAAATGTGTTAATTAAGTTTATAATAAAATTTAGAGCTTTTTATTGCGTTCTTCAAGCATGTTTTAGTTACACTTGTTTAATTTAGCTATTCTTGTGAAAGTTATTTCCCTTTAATGAAGTTTAGTTATTTGGATTTTCAAACGGGAGATAATTCGTTGCTTAATTTTTACATTCATTTCAAATTCCTGCACCTTAGGTTGACCGCTTACATACAAATACTACTTTAAGTTATTATTTGCTATTATAAAAATTAAGTTCTAAACAAAATAGTTTGGTAGGTTTTTTTAGCATTATCAAGTTAAAAAACAAATACATCAGTAGCCGTTGTAGATTGCAAAAGTTAATGTTAGTAGACATACAGTTTTAGTCGTAAATTAAACATCTCCTTAATTGTCTTTTCATATTTTTTTCAGTAATTTTTTGTGTTTGTGTTTTAAGAAGTTTAGCCTAGAGCGCTAAATAGCTGTGTACATTGTGCAATAATACTTTACTTAGTTTTTTAAGTAATGCAATTTTTAAATTGAATGTATAGGCTTCCAATGTAAGTAATGTGCTAAAAAGAGATTTATTATTTTTGCACATTAGTTGAAATCATTATTAAATATTAAAGTTAATGAAACAATAGTAGCAGTAGTAGTAGGCCTATTTTTTTTAAAAAATAGAAACATAAATTCATAAACTGAGGCAAATGTTATAAAAATCCATCATTGATTCAATGTATTAATATATAATAATTGATATTTAGGCTTCATCAAATGTTAAATGAAAATTAATTTTAATTAAATGATACTTGATCTAGTAACTTAAAAAAATGATAACTTTTCTATGTTCTGAAAGAGAAACAATGAACTTAAAAAATGAATTGTTCTAATGCTAGCACTTGCCTATCAAGAAGGACAAAACACTCATACTTCTTCCTGTGGATTTTGCATTTAAGTCTTAATTCTTTTCTTTTAGCTTGAATAAAAGAATAGATAATAATTCAAACTCCAGGTCTGAATGTCACCATTTTGTAAATTATTTACAATACTCACATTTTTTATTAAGAAATATAGTTGAGGCAAACATAAAATGTATCTAGTTGAAAAAAAAAATGCAATAGTACTCAATTGTATTTTTGTTAACCTTTCAGATCAATTTCCTAAGGTACCATCATCAGGTTATATTGTTATTGTAAGTGATCACAGTAGCATACTGAGTCTGCTTTATCCAGGTTAATTGATGCATGGTATATGGTGCACTAGATGGGCTCTGGGTATACTGATTTTTTTATTGTGTGCAGAATAGCATTTAAAAGGTTACAATAACATGACAAATGACCTCAGGACAAAAATATTTTGTCTGAGATTATTTTTCGTGTGGCCCTTCTAAAATAATAGATATAAACTTTTATAAAAATGTCTGTTAATTTGATAAATATGATAAACATGTGTTGTTTTGTATTGCAGTTGAAACCATGAAACAGAAGTGTGGTGTGAAGGGGAGTGAGAGGCTGATATTCACAAACAGGCCTGCGGGAAGAATCCAGGTCATAAAGAGTTTATACCTGTCAAAAACTTCTACATCAGTTGTCTTCCTCGTTGCTATGCCTACATGACGACGACCTTATGCTTGAAGCAATCAAACCATTGGCAGCCCTAACTGTCCAGGGGAAGACTACATTCACCAGTCTAGAGAGACCAGAGTTTTACCCAGGCACTCAAGTTCCTTATCCATTCTATAATAATACTAGACCTCTAACAAGATTAGGCACTGGGAGGGTGTGTGGGGTACGGTATTCTACAGAGAATGATGGATGCTGTATATGTGACAAGTTTCAAGACACAGCCACACCCAACAAAGTGTTGTGGGAGAATCGTGTTGTGACAATGAGGCTTGTGGTGTTCGATGATGGTGAGGTGGAACAGACCAGGTGTGTTTTAGGTTTTGATGACGACAATAGTTCAGTTGTCAGTCTTTGATGGTTGGAAGGTCTGGATAAATAGCATTATGGGAGACCGGTGCAAGTTGATGTACATTACATGTGATTTAAATTTAGCTGTAAAATTGGACAAACTATATAAGCATTTTGTTTATTGATGTGGGGAAGTAGAGAAAAAATATATAAAAGATGACAATGCTGATAAATTGGCAGTTATAGTGTCCCATCCTCATAGCTGTCCTAAATAGGTCTCTGTAGGGCAGTGGATCTTACTGTGATGGAAATTACAGTGTGGATGCCATGTATTAATAATTTTATAATTGATCTCATCCCTGTATAGGCTTTTTACTTTTTATGGTCCCTAAGTAACAAAGGGCAGCAACCACATCTTTCCACAAGATTCAGTCCATGTAAGCTCTACAGCCCTTGTCTTTTCTTCTACTGTTCTGGTCCAGGATTTTCTTACCAGGCAAACTTTCTTCTTCCAGTTTAGCGTTTTCTTAATAATATTATCCTCTTACCTTCTCAGGGTAATGCCTACTTCCTAATACAAAAACTTATTCAAAATTTGTCTCAATACATTTTTTGTATTTTATAATAGCCATGTATGACTGTATATTTCCAAAACTGTGATGGATATATTATTAAAAGTAAACATACATTGAACCTCTGAGACATTTTTAAAAATTAATTTGATAAATACACCATGTATTTAACCCATTTCTTTTAATTCTAACATATCACATTGTTTTTTTGTACATTTATGAAATAGCTTTTAAAGTTTATCTAATGCTTGTTTACAAATAGTATTTCAAATGTATTTTTTTATTAATGTTTTAAACCTGTTGTCCTCCAACTGTTGTTAGCAAGATGAATCAAAATTCTTGTCCAACAACTGCATTTTAATAAGTAAATGTTGCAAGTATGTTTGATCATAATTGATAAAACATAATTGTCTACATTCAATTATTCCTAGCACTTTTTATTTTAATTTTTTTTTATACAAACGGTATTGTAAAATATAAATTAAATATTTTATAAATAAATAACCCAGAATTATAAAAAAAATTATTTTATCCCTATTGTTATTAGTCTGTTGCCAAATGTTTTATGTTGAATAAGACTGTGTGATTAGAGAGCATATGAATGATAACCAGAAAATGACCAGTTCAGCTCTGATAGGTTACTAATTCATGTAGGGCAAACTACATGTGGCCGGAAATACAACTGACTACATCATGTCAATAAAAGGTGAACTCTACTTCATCTGCCAATTAACCATCAGGATTAAAGAGTACATCTTACACATACAAAAACAAATCAGTATAATCAGCAAAAAGTAAAGTACACTTTAGAACCTGATGGTCCATGGGGCAGGTGAAGTTCACATGTTTATGACCTCAGCATAAAGATAGTGTGGTCAGCACTATGGTCAGCCACCTTTACTGTCTGTAAAGAGAGGCAGGTGCCCATCAGAGTTGGTTGGACTCAGGGACATTGTCTGTTCGAGCCTTGGATTTTAATTTGAAACATTCTGTTAGCAGTATAATATTCTATTATTTAGCACAGAGTTTCTTCCAGGCATCTCTTCGGGGAGACTAAGCCCCCCCCCGAAAAAATTTTACCCCCCCCCTCCCCCGAACGAAATGAAATATCTATAATTTATATAGAAAATATATACTTTTAACAGTGTCCGCCCCCCCCCCCTTCCCCCCCCCGAAGAAAGTCTACAGCCCCCCGAAAATTTCAAGTGCCCCCCCCCCCCCCCGGAGAAAAAAGTCTGGAAGAAACACTGATTTACCACACTGTGCACTAAAAGCCACTATATAATCTGTAATAAAAAATATCTTAGTCATGACTAATGATAGGCAACATGCAGGCAGAATAATTTTCTAAAGAACTATAAGACTTGTTAAAAAAATCATAAAAATAATTTATAATACATAGAAAAAAAAGTCTGTCAAAAAATGCACACAACTGATGTTACCCCCCCCCCCCCCCCCAGGTAAACTAGGCCTTCTTTAAAAAAAAAGTATAGGCCTAATACTAATAAGTGTAATAAGGAATTATAATTAGTAATTAGGTAGGGTTAATATTTCAGACTTTTTTCTAAAAAATAACACAAAAGTGTACCTATAGACTATAGACTACTATAGAGTGAGATATAGACACTAACTATAAGTATTAAGTAAGCTTTGTAAAGTAGGCTTATACGTACTACTACTACTTTACTTGTACAGTAATGTACAGGCCTAATAACAATAAAGTATTTAGGCCCTAATTAAATATAGGCCCTAATTAATATTAATTAATTACATAAATTGACATGAATAGGCATTAATTATTAATTATACTATAATTAATAATAGGCCTATAGTCCTAGAATTAGTAGAATTGAGATCTTGTTGAATAAAAAATTTGAGTTGAGTTCCCAAGTTAAAAGTTTGAATATAAAAGATAAAACTTTGCGATTCATTTTGGTTGCTGCGGGTTTTTTCCTTACTATTAATAGTAACTAGCCTAAATATAACTAATTTGTAACTTGCTAAAATTAAATTAAGCCCAAGGTTAAATTAAAAATTGATCCGTAGTTGATAAGCATGAAATTAAAATTTAGATTTAGATCTAGTACAAAAGTTATAGTAACTTATAGGCATGTTTTTTTAATTTAAAACTTATTTAACAAAGTGTATACCCACATCAGGTTCAAATAACCAGGATGCTATAAATAGCATGCCAAGAAATAAATGTAATTGCGGGTTTTCCCGAAATTTATAATCCCAAAATGGTTGGCCACATCAACACAGGCAAGATAACCTCCGTCGACTAGAGATCATAGTCTCAGCCTTACACCTTTATGAAGACGTAATCTAAGTATTTATTTGTGATTGGGTCTTTGTACAAGTAAGTATACGACATTAATTAATAATTAGGCCTATAATTTACAACATAGATTGAGGTCCTAGAATATAAGAATTGAATAGATCTACTCCAGAACTATTTGAAACAAGAACTCTAAATCAAGTTTCAGTTTCAATTGTGTGTCGTTGTGTCCACGTTTAAATCCCGATCTAGTCTAGATCTAGATTCTATGGGGGAGGGCTGGAATGAATTTTGTGATGATGGTGGGGGGGGGGGTGCACATTGTCTTTAAAGAAGACCCCTAGGGTCATGACTAATGTGACATGACACTTTTTGACATCGACCCCTCCCCCACGCCCACTCCGTCAAACGTCACACACAAAAAAAAACGACGCCCCTTTCCTTATGGACGAGCCCCTTACGGTAAGACTACAATCTTTTTAGTATAAGCCTCAGTAGGAATATAGTGGCATTATGCCTACAACTACAATGACACTAGACGCTTGACTACCTTTGACTACTACTATGAAGTTAGACTTAGGACTACAATGGCATTAGACCTAGACATACAATAGTATTAGATCTAGGATTACCATCGCATTAGACTTAGGACTACAACGACGCTAGTCAGAGGACTACAATGACGCTAGACTAAGGACTACAATGGCATAAATAGGACTACAATGACGCTAGACTAAGGACTACAGTGGCATTAAACATAGGACTACAATGACGCTAGACTAAGGACTACAGTGGCATAGACACAGGACTACAATGACGCTAGACTAAGGACTACAGTGGCATTAAACATAGGACTACAATGACGCTAGTATTAGGACTACAATGACATTAGACATAGGACTACAATGACGCTAGACTAAGGACTACAATGGCATTAAACATAGGACTACAATGACGCTAGTATTAGGACTACAATGGCATTAGACATAGGACTACAATGACGCTAGACTAAGGACTACAATGGCATTAGACATAGGACTACAATGGCGCTAGACTAAGGACTACAATGGCGCTAGACTGCAATGGCAATAGACATAAGACAACAGTGACACAAGACATATGACTACAACGGTATTATTATAGTTCTAAAGTAGGATTACGATGATTTAAGACACACCGTTTATTCCTTCCTGAAATGAATCGGGATAGGCGTATTTATAAAATATGACCATGCAGATAGTATTAAACAGTTTATTTTTAGAACTACATGGCTATCACGTAGCATATCTTATCTAATCTTCTGCCTACCTAAGACTTGGTTGTATATGGTCTAGGCCTACAGCTAAACGGAAAACTGACATGTCTCCTAAACATGACAACATATCCCTATAGAATAGCTGTGATCATGTTACGGTACATGTGTAATGGTAACATCGATAATCACAAAAGTAGTAAGTTAAGTTTTTTTTTTTTTGGGCTAAACACTAAATCAGCAAGGCTTCTCGTACACATCTGGTGACTCATTGTACAGCATAACTAGAGTCAGTGGCGTAGCGAGGTCGGGTGTCACCCGGTGCGGCACTTAATGGTGTCACCCCCCCCCCCCCGGGGACAAACTTTGCACCCCCCCCCCCTTTAACTTTCGATTTGCACCCCCTCAAGTTTTTCTCTATATTTTGCTATTTTTTGCCTTGGTGTCACCCCCCTAAATGGTGTCACCCGGTGCGGTCCGCACTCCCCGCCCCCCCCCCCCCCCCCCCTCGCTACGCCTCTGACTAGAGTTCATGTTTTTTTTTTAACCATCGGCATTTAAAGGGATAGTGTGGATAGCTCTATGACCCTGGTGCCTTTACTTTTCACAGCTAGATTTAGATCCCTGATGGACTCTTGTTAGATTTGGGCTAAACTCTAAACCAGAAATGCCTCTCGTACAAATCTGGTGACTCATTGTACATAACACTAGAGGTTTTTGTTTTTTTTACCATCGGCATTTAAAGGGATAGTGTGGTCTGCACTATCCCTAGACGCCTTTACTTTTCATCTATCTAGATATAAATTCCAGGTTGATTTATGTTAGCTCGATATAGGCCACTAAACATTTAAAATTGAACTCTAGATTCTCTGTTTAGTTAACAACTGCTCTGCGACCTGACCACGCCTTTCGTGAATTAAGTAACCAACATTTTAATAATGGTAATAGAGTGCCTGTAATTTGTGTCCGGAGTTTCTACAATGCACCTCTTCCGTGGGGTATTTCTCCCCCCCCCCCCGTATTGTTTCTTGTGTCACTGGGTAATAATAGTCTCACTGTTGCTTTACAATACAACACATCGTTTTTAGCAATTATGTAGGACCTATTTAGCTTTATTTTACTTAGCAATGCTCAAAGAGTCATTACAATTTTCGAGTTTGGTACCGTGGTATAAAATACATTGCTCCATTTTAATTCATTTGAAGAAAAAATAGTTATCAATATAAAACAAAAGTGCTTAAGGCATAGCTTACAGAGCTATATTTATATATAGAAAAAAGTTATAGTTTATGTGTTTCTTGAACTCGGCATCGGAAGGGAAAGTGTGGTCAGCAATTTGCCCAGCCGCCTTTACATTCCCTAAGATGAGATAGGTATCCATCAGAGCTGGGTGGACTCAGCGACGCTCTACTGATTTGAACCCGGTTTCGGACTCGAGACTTTCGGTTTAGCAGCTTATTGCTCTACTTCTTAGGCCACGCCGAACCATATATAGAACTATACTTAGGCTAAAATTTTGATTTCTTAATTTTCAGAAATGCCATCTACTTTAAGTAAAACCATCCTAATAACTGGGAGGACCGGCAATGGCAAAAGTTCAACCGGAAACTCCATCCTTGGCGGTTTCATTTTCAACACTTCCGGTGGACCATCAAAAGGGGATGTAAAAATTCTTCAACACACGGAAACAGTTTTGGGATATAATCTGACAGTTATAGACGGCACTGGGATTGGGGATACAGGAGAAGATATGGAGTGTGAAGCTAAGATACTGCTCGATTCGGTAAACGCTGCCTTGAAAAGAGGATTTCACATACTTGTGTTTGTTTTAAAGTACGGGGTAAGGTTCACCAAGCAGGAAGTGGACGCCGTACAGAGGGTCAAGGACATGTTTGGGGAGGATGTGTTTAAAAATCGAGGTGTGGTTGTGATGACCTATGGCGACAACTACGAGCTAGATAATGAAGACGATGATATATTGTTTAAGGACTGGTGTGAGCATCAGACAGGGGAGGTAAAAAAGTTGTTTCAAGAATGCAACTACAGGTGTGTGTTGTTTAATAATAAGTCCAAAAATAAGAAGAGAATGCAAGAAGAGTTTATTAACATTGTGGGTGAAATGGATTGTCCGGTTTTTACCGTAGAAGATTTTAATGCCTGTAGTAATGGACATACTAGAATACTGCTAAAAGAGAACTTGAAACATTATACACATAATACACAAAATGTAGACACATTTCTACTACAATTTCACGCAAAAGTTGATGCTGTTAATGAGATATCTAAGCTAAAAGAAGCTTTAGAAGAACTTACCTCAAAACGTAACGAAATTATTCGTGAAGATAAAGGCACAAATATTTTGAGTTCTCTGATTCATACATTATCATTTGAACTTAGACAGCTAGAGGAAAAAATACGTTGCCTTCAGCAGCAAGGAGGTAGAAAAGGGTTTAACAACAAATTGTGGATTACTGTTGCCGTATTGTTAGCTGTTATCACTGTTATATTGCCTTTTTGTGGTGTGGATTTGGTGACAGAAACATTTTCACTGTTCTCTCGTATCCTTCTAAATAATACCATAATGAATAGCACAATGTTTAACACAACAAATAACACAATATATGACACAACAAACAGCACAATGAATACCACAAGTAGTAACACAGTCAATGCTACTGTTGAAAATACAATGAACAGCTCAAACGTGACTGAACCATCTGTATAGTATTGTATTTCAAGTTTTAAAACTAGTTGTAGACATTAAACAGCTAATTTTGCTTATGTGCATTAAATACTGGTAAATAATTTTACAGTTTTTGTTAACTGCTTAATTATGTTAATATTAAATTTTAAAAAAATCATATATTTGTTTAAACTTATATTCCTGCATATCATATCTTATTAAGTAGAGTTAGGCATAAAGTGATGTTGAAGTTTATATTATTTGAGCATTATGTACAATATAGCTTGAATGAATTTCTGTAATCAATCATGTTTACGTATTCGCCTTGTGTAATAATACATTGTATTTGTGTGTTTTTTTCAACACAAGTCTCTTTGCATTTGAAATGTGTAATTCTTTATTGTAGAGAGACTTATTTTTTTTTAATTAACATGTGTAAAAAACACAACTTAAGTTGCATGTTTCCAGTCTTTTAATTATCGGTTTAATTTGTTTTTTTTAAAACAAAATGTGATTAGTTAGATTGATTTTAGTGAACAATTATACATGTAATATTTTAAATAAGAAGTTGAATAAAATATATTTTAATAAAAACCATCACATGTGTTTCTTTATTATGACTTAATTGTCATACACTTATGAACATAAGAATTAAAAAACAAATGTTCCCATAATGAAAAATAATATTTCATTATATATATATATATATATATATATATATATATATATATATATATATATATATATATATATATATATATATATATATATATATAATATTTCCTCTCTATCAGCCCCATTTAAACTTGAATTCCAAAGAGAAAACTAATTATAACCATAACACTAACTATACAAATTGGAACAGGGTGGTCGGGGTGTAGAGTTCACGACTGTAACGCGAAAGAGATCGAGTCTGTAGGACGTCCATGAATTCATCCACATCTGATGGGTACCTGGCTCATGTGAGGGCAACCAACGCGCACCTGCATAGGGCTGACCACACTATACCTCTATATTCCGAGCTCATTAAAACATATGAACTCTACTTCTTGTGCAGAGTTTATTTCAGGCATCTCTGAACCCCCCCCCCCCCCCCCCCCCTTTGAATAAAGCTTACCTCCCCCCCCCGAACAAAATGGAATGTATATACAAATAATTATAAACTTTCACCAGAGGGGTTGGGGGTGCGGACCTCACCGGGTGACACCATTTAGGGGGGTGACACCAAGGCAAAAAATAGTAAAATATATAGAGAAAAACTTGAGGGGGGGTGCAAATCGAAAACTTTGGGGGGGGGGGGGGGTGCAAACACCCTATGGTAAAACCACATATGGTCAAAGCACATCTGTGGTCAAAGCCCCTATGGTCAAAGCTCCGCTGTGGTCAACCCCCCTATGGTCAAAACCCTATGGTCAAAGCACCTGTGGTCAAAGCACCATTTTGAGGGGGGGTGTGACGGAGGGGAGGGGGTGGATAAAAATCGTCATTAAAAAGCGTGACGTCATTTATGGATGACCCCAAAGACAACCCTTTTTTTTAAAAAAAAAAGGTAATTTTCTAAATGTTTGAGGATCTACTATAGACAATCTTTATAAGAGCATTTTTATTAATTAAATCTTGAGAAAGTAACACAGAGAACCAGTGTCATCACTGGTAACTGTAAGGAAATGCGCAAAGGAAAACAAAGTGCACAAGGGCATTTTGTTTTCTGAAATCGACAATTTATAGACACTAAAAAATATTCATTTTTTGTACATTGCAGCATAATAGAAACTTTTCCACGAAATATCACAAAATTAAGGTGTATTAGTGTAATTGGTTTTGTATTTGCGCATTTTTCAGTTAGGACAATTTTCCGTTGCACTATTTTCCATTTAGATTATTTTTGTACAGACAGATTACACATTTTCAAAAAAAAAGATTAATATAATAAAATGTAATAAATCAATGAGCTGAATTTTTTGCACTACTTTATTGAATACTCATGTTTCTATTTTGAAACTAATATAAAATAATACAGCTTAAAACTATATATATATATATATATATATATATATATATATATATATATATATATATATATATATATATATATATATATATATATATATATATATACAATTACACTAGTCAAAGTTTATGATTGATACAATAGTAGCTACAAATGCTAAAGCCAAACGCTCAGACAAAAATTGGTTAGCACAAGTTGCATCCCTTTGTCTCAAGACGAAGGCCTCATCTCCCTTTGTTTTCCCTAGTTACAGCGACACTGGTACGCCTGTCTGGCGATGGGACACGTTGAAGGCGTTAGGACGCAGGTTCCACCACTCTTTCCCAAAGACTTACACTTGTCATTGCAGTTGAGCCAGGCCTTGCCTGTAAAGAAATTGCTCCACCTGCGAGATGAAAAACAAATTATGTACCATTTTGAATTTCGGATTATAATCATTTACCGGTATATAAAATACAATGTTGAACTAGGTTGTTTTTTTTTAAATATCTGCCACAATAGATATTGGAGATTATAAATTAGGTGTAGTCATAGGGTGATTTTTAGTATCGCTTTTAGGTGATTTGATCCGAAGAAATGGAAAGGGGATATACGGGTCGGTATTTGAAACTTTCCGATGGGAGAAAATAAAGCATATATTTCTATTTAATTTTTAAAATGTGTCTATTTTGTTGGGGGGGGGGGGGGGGGGCGGGGGGGGGGATGGTAGATTATGTCTTATTATGTATAAGAATAAAAATATTGCGAGGACAAAAATCAAATTATATTGATTATACAAATCGGAACACCAAAGGTTATATTTTTTACTAGCATAACTAGCAGTGGTGAATTTCAAAAGTTCAACTCATAAACAGCTCCCGGCTTACTGAGAACAACGGCTCCAGGTTTCCCAACAGCTTCCAATGACATTGGCATCTGAGTGTTGTGGTTGAGTGGCCATCAGCACCAGCAGGGCAACAAATGTTAACTTTAGTATAGCAGCCATTGTCCTGAAAATATGTCATGTTCAAATGTTGCCCTAAAGGTCTCATCAACATGAAGTTTGCATGGCTTTGAATGGGTGACAGTTGCAGGAATATAGTGACGTTAAAAATCGCAATACGGGGAGATACTATTTAGGCCTTAAAGATATAATTATATATATATATCTATATATCTATCTATCTATCTGTCTATCTACCTATATATATATAGGCTATATATATATATATATATATATATATATATATATATATATATATATATATATATATATATATATATATATATATATATATTCCGAGATACAGTAATAGTCATACAAATATTATTACATTAAAAAACATTAAGAATAGACCATTTTACGTAAAATATAAAATTTACAAATATGCTAAAAAAAGGATCTAACAATTGATATGCTTGCTTATTACCTGGTAAAGCTAACTTTTAACATTTTTTATAAGATACCCAAACTTTACGGCGGCAAAAGTAAACAGCATTCAGATACTATCCATACAAATAGAGTTGAAAAAAAGTGTAAAATATATTTACCTTGGATTATTGTGACTCACGCTTTAGTTAAAGGTAAATGTTCATTCAAATCTTAGTTTCCAGATTTTGCCCACGTAGCCCTTTATATACACTAGCCTGTTTGTCAGATGATTGTAATGTCCGGTTCAACTCTTGGCACGTTTGAGCTCTGGGGTTTAAAAAACAAAGCAGTGGGTAAAACCAACGTGACAAATATTATGTAAGTTTCTTTTCTTGGAAAACAATCATCTACTGCTGCGTAATTGAAAAACTGAAAAACATATGATGGCGAACACATACTTTGACTGACGGGGTGTTAAAAGGTCGGAGGAAAAAAACGAATGTATTAGGTGTTGATACAGTGTCCCATTAACTAATCCCCCCCTCTCCCCTCTCCCCACATGCATCCTGTACCTGTTTTTTATTTGCACTCATTTCGGCGCCCGGGGCGAACTATCAGATTTGAACCAAATTGTGATGTAACAACATTGAAAACAGTCAGTCAGGAAAGCAAAGCAGTAGTCTATCTTGTTAAATTTAACCGTGTACCATTCAGTAATTGAGCTCAGTATTAAGTTTTTAATTATTACTTTTGCCAAGTTTTTCGCCCCATTAGGGTCGGCGCCCGGGGCGGCCGCCCACACGCCCTCCCCTAGCTACGCCTTTGTCGAACGTAAGTGGGTGTGACTAGTTAAAAAAGCTACCACCAGATAGGTAGAACGCACTATCAATTCATTACACAACGCTGTGTAAAACACGATGGGATTTTTGCACACGGCACATGACCCACTTTCGATTTCCCGGAAAGCCGCGTGGTTTTTTAGTGAGCTAAAAATAGTAAATTTTACTTTGACGTGTAAGAGAAACGTGTGCAGAAGTTTTGTTTCGATTTTGTTTTACAAAGAAGGTAAGTGAGTAGGTACACAATGTACTAATAGTATCTATGATATAGTAGTACTGTATGTAGATAATGTACGCTTGTAATATATAGTATAATAATATTGCATGTAATATTGCGTGTAATCTATCGGATAATAGTAGTGTGTGAATGTGTGCTATGCACTCATGGTTAAAGTTGTTGATATCCCTTGCTATGACATACCACCTCCGTATGTAAACATTGTATTGGCAAACAACCATAGTATAAATCTAGTCGACATATTATATCCCCAATCAGTGGCGTAGATAGGAATTGGTCATGGGAGGGGTTCAAATATATATATATATATATATATATATATATATATATATATATATATATATATATATATATATATATATATATATATATACATATATATATATATATATATATATATATATATATATAGGGGTGTGAGTCCGTGGGAGGGGTTATAACCCCCCCCCCCCCAACACCCCCTTGCCTAGGCCACTGTCCCCAATGATAACAACATTATAAACTGAAGAGTTTTTTATAACTTTACCACGGCAGGCGCAGGCTCTAAGATGCTTAACTTTATAAACGTTTATAAAACTAAAAATGCCCGCTTTTTTTACATTAGTTGCAGCTGTTAGCGACGTCGCTCTGGTTTTGTCAGCAAAATCCAACTATTGCAGAATAGCCTGGGTATAAATAAGTAAATATATATATATATATATATATATATATATATATATATATATATATATATATATATATATATATATATATATATATATATATTCGTCTATTTCAATTTACACATTACTTTACCGTGTCAGCATAATCGAATGCATTAAGTTCGCTAGTGTAATGTCTTCCGCGTGATTCACTACACAACAAAAAAAAATTCACATACTGACATGCTCATGTTCTAACAGTTTACATACGCGAAAGTGTCAGGAGACACAGCAAAACACACTAGGGGTCATCCATAAATGACGTTACGCTTTTTTGACGATTTTTACCTCCCCCCCTCCCCTCCGTCACACGTCGTCACAAAAAGCCAGACACCCCCCTAAAATGACGTCACACCTCAGTCTACAACCCCCTCAAAATTGCAGTTGATGTTTTTTTTAAACAGCTATATTTTTCCAAAATCTTGTCTGAACTCTGTCAAAACAGAGTATTTTAATCAACTCCTATTACAATTTATTAAAACAGTTTTCTAAAACGCAAAATATCGTCTAAAATTCGTTTTCTAACATTGCTTTTTTTAATGCAAAAGTGTGACGTCGCACCATCTGAACCCCCCCCCCTCCCCCTCATCACACACCGTCACAAAATTACAGACCCCCTCTCCCCCCTACGAGTGTGACGTCATTTCTGGACCACCCCCCCTTGAGGCTGATATAGATCTGTGTAGCTACACGCTCTGTCTATGGATAAATGTTGATAAAATAACTTGTCCGTGTACTATGATCTTTAAGGTTGGATACAATATTTCGCGTTTTGGCGAAGGGTTATGATTAGTGTTATGACTAGGTTTGGGTTGGAGGTAATCTAAACTTAATGGTTATAGGATATTTTATATTTGCAGGTGAATTATAGTACGTTCGTGACTTTTATAATATTAACCAAAGCTGTAATACAACGTAAAAAAACCCAGTCGCTTAATTAATCAAGAACTGAACGTACTCAATTAACCGTTGAATGTGACAATCTCCGTAACTAATTAGATAAATACTGAAACTATATATAATCTTGGTTTCAAGCAATCTAAGCATAGTCCTATTTCCCTCTATTTCATCTTTATTACCAGAGGGTGTATCCATTTTAAACAAAATATAATGAGCGTGAGGAGCAACTCAAATCAGGCTTATTTTTTAGCGCAATTTCCATATTGACAATTGCGATTATTAATTCGTTCTGGATGGATGTGTGTCCGATGTGTGTCCGATGTGTGTCCGCAGCTTTAAGTCGTATCTCCTCCTCAACGAAGCAATATCGAGGACTAGTTTGAAAGCAAATATGTTAAGCATGTCCCGAGGATGATTGTGGGCCAAAAAAATTCCCGGAATTCCTTCCTGGATTTCCCGGAAAAGCCAAAAAACCTCGAAAAAATGTAATTTTCGGCCCATATCTCGGCAACCAGACCACTTAGCGACTTGAAACATTTACCATTCGATTCCTGCCATAATTTAGAACAATATTGCCGAAGAAAGTTTTCAAAAATATCCTTTCGTTCGGTCACAAAAAATTAGTTAAATAAAATTGCGCTTAAATTGTCACTAGACTTTTTATTAACTTGTTTATATTAGTGGGTGTTTCATAGATGTGATATTGTATTCCCTCAAAGCAATAAATTCGATTTCGGTAGTTACTCAAATAACTGCTGTATATAATGAGATAATAAATAAAGTCTAGGTTTTTAGCTTTCCAAACATATCACTACCACTGTTTCTTCCAGATTTTTTTCTCCGGGGGGAGGGGCGGTCAACATTTCCGGGGGAGGGGGGCGGACACTGGTTAAAGTATGATTTCTATATAAATTCTATTTCGTTCCGGGGGGGGATAGACTTTTTTTGGGGTGGGGGGGGGGTGCGGAGCCGAAGAGATGCTTGGAAGAAACTCTGATCCCTGCTCTTTACACCTCACCATTAACACGCTATTGATGAAACAAAATAAAATCTTCACGAAGATCAGTAACGAAGATCATTCTTTCATTAGCACACCATTTAATGAAACATAGTTTAATGTGTAGGCTACCAAGGTTAATTCAGATCATTAACATACCACTTAATTAAAGAAAATATAATATGCACAAAGATAATTCTGATCATTAACACACCATTTGATTAAACAAAATATAATATGCACAAAGATTATTCTGATCATTAACACACCATTTGATTAAACAAAATGTAATGAACTCAACAAATAATTTAGTTAAAGTGTCTGACTTTTCGTTATGATTGAGATTTTCGTTTGCATCTGTATTCACTTTGTGCATTGAATTGAAATGACTCAGACTTTTACAAACGCCTTCCATTTACTCCAGTACAATCATTTTATTTTTCAGATCGTTCAATGGCTCAAGTAACAGGTGACACCCTTCTCGTGGTTGGTAGAACAGGGAATGGAAAAAGTTCTACAATCAACTCAATTCTACAGAAGCAAGTCACCACTCGTGGTGATGAGATATCGGTGAACACCAATGGTGATCTAACACTGATTGATGGGTCCGGCATTGGTGACACCGGGGATGACATGATCGTCACCCCCAGAGATCTGATCGACTCGATCAAGGAGAAGATGGCGCAAGGTTTCACGGCTTTGTTGTTTATGTTGAAATACGGAGTGAGGTTTACTCAACAGGAGAAAAACGCTGTGAAAACCGTTAAATCTATTTTTGGTGAGGATGTTTTTAGAAACTGGGGGATAATCGTCATGACGCATGGGGACAACTTTGAACTTGACCAGGATGAAGATTATTGTCAATCCTTCCAAGACTGGTGCCAGGATCAGAGAGGGGACATTCAGAATTTGTTCCAGGAATGTAGTGGACGGTGTGTCCTGTTCAACAATAAAAGACCGGACGACACGCAAAACCAAGTCTTAAACTCGTTTGTTCAGAAGGTTAAGTCAACAGTAAAAAGACCGTATTCTATGCTTGATTTTAACCATGCTAAAAACATGCGAGACTTGTGGATGCAGCAAAATGATAAACAATACACAGTTACCATACCTGATGAAGACCTGATTTCCAGGCCCACTGCAAATATCCACCATTACAAATCATTAATGAACGCAAGAAATATGGTCCAAGTTTTAATACTTGCAGTGCCAGCCATATTGCTTTATTTGTGGACATTTATTGCTGCTTTAATTTATATTGTATTGTATTTATTGGTAGCTTATTGGAAGTATAATGATCAGATTAATGCTCTGATTTGCTCAAAGAAGAAATTATACATCTCGAGTGCTGTGTAGCTTTACTCAACCTCTTCAACACTGTAATACGCAGGTTTTATAAATATACCCGTAACTTTACTAAACATTCTTAAACACTGACACACATCGTATAAATCTCTTCAAATTTTCACAATAACTTTTCACTAATGTTAGACCTATCATTAATTTTTTTCATGACTTAAATATATTTCATAACTTTGTGATACACTGTGGGTATAGTTGTGGCCTTATATAGGACATACAACCTCTCTATATAGGACATACAACCTCTCTATATAGGATATACAACCTCTCTATATAGTACATACAACCTCTCCATATAGGACATACAACCTCTCTATATAGTACATACAACCTCTCTATATAGGACATACAACCTCTCTATATAGGGCATACAACCTCTCTATATGAGACATACAACCTCTCTATATAAGACATACAACCTCTCTATATAGGACATACAACCTCTCTATATAGTACATACAACCTCTCTATATAGGACATACAACCTCTCTATATAGTACATACAACCTCTCTATATAAGACATAAAAACTCTCTATATAAGACATACAACCTCTCTATATAGTACATACAACCTCTCTATATAGGACATACAACCTCTCTATATAGGACATACAACCTCTATATAAGACATACAACCTCTCCCTATAAGACATACAACCTCTCTATATAAGACATACAACCTCTCTATATAAGACATACAACCTCTCTATATAAGACATACAACCTCTCTTTATAGTACATACAACCTCTCTATATAGGACATAAAGCCTCTCTATATAAGACATACAACCTCTCTATATAAGACATACAACCTCTCTATATAAGGTATTCAACCTCTCTATATAGTACATACAACCTCTCTATATAGGACATACAACCTCTCTATATAGGACATACAACCTCTATATAAGAAATACAACCTCTCCCTATAAGACATACAACCTCTCTATATAGTACATACAACCTCTCTATATAAGACATACAACCTCTCTATATAGTACATACAACCTCTCTATATAAGACATGCAACCTCTCTATATAAGACATACAACCTCTCTATATAGTACATACAACCTCTCTATATAGGACATACAACCTCTCTATATAGGACATACAACCTCTATATAAGACATACAACCTCTCTATATAAGACATACAACCTCTCTATATAGTACATACAACCTCTCTATAGAAGGCATAAAACCTCTCTATATAGGACATAAAACCTCTCTATATAGGACATTGAACCTACATTATGCTGTCAATACACACATTTATCTAAAGGTCAACTTTAAAATTACTCGCTCCATGCCCAGATTTCTTATAGTCGCGAATTGACCCCCTCCCCCTTTTTTTTTACTTTTTTTAAAATGATCAACTCCACTCCCACCAATATTTCGTTTTGAAAATATAAAAATATTGTTAATGAAAAAAATCCGTTGCAAATTGTAGACAAATTCAAGTATTAAAAACTTTCTACAACTATATACACCATAGTGTATTTTAAAATTTTACATCTGTGAAAATCCTCCCCATTAATGCATTTATTGTCCAGACAAAACAATTGTGAGGGCTGTCAACATAGATATATAGTTTAGTTTCATTTGCAATTTCCATGTATTTCTAAGTCTTGAGACTCTTTAGTTGTACTCAGACTTAAGTTTGATAACTGAGGGCTATTTGTATAAGCTTTTATTAAATCTAATGCACAGTGGCTTATTTTTTATGTTTTTATTTCTTGGGTCGCTAAAATATGTAAAGACATCATGAGCGTCCAAAGCTTTTTATTAAATAAAGTAAATCTGTGTTATTTTGTTATTTACAGTGCATTTAAAAGCATAGTATTATAAGGATTTTATATTGCCTTTATTCATCACACCGGATGTTAAACTACTGCTTGATTTAAGTTACTACTGTTTGTTTTTGACCTCACTTCATTGATACAAGCGGGTGGCTGTAACTTTAGTCTTTAATTAATTTAAATGTATTGTATTATTTTTACTCATCATACATCTGCCAACGGCTTGAAATTAATAGTTAACCCATATACGAAGTATTGTTTTTATGATAATAAATTGCCTTTGATGAACATTCTGTGCCGGCCCAGTGTGTCAGTGGAACAACAAGGAAAAAAATGAGAATGATGAAAATGCCATCTTGCATTTTTTAGACGATATGTTATGAGAATGAATGTGGGTCTAATATTGAATCTAGCATCGTCGCTAGGTCGGGTGTTACCCAATATCAGCATGGATATCTACTCGTCCTCATTTACTTCGTCCATATTTAGACATACTAAAAAAATGTAAATACGCACATTTGTCAATAAAAACCACAAACACATTCAAAAATTAAAAGCTTTATCGCTACAAATATGAAAATTATATATTTTAAAACTCTTTCGTTTTTTTTATTGTGTATACATACTGCTTATTCTTCTCTATTAATACTATTTATGCTGACATTTTTGTCATTGCTAATGATGTATCTGGGTTGGTTATCATGTATTACCATTTCTCGGGATCAAATATTTGTACTAGACTCCAGGGGCTCCAAACTTTTCAGTCCGAGGGCCGCATTAACTATCAAATTTCAGTTCGGGGGCCAGTTTCTTCCAGGCATGTCTTTGATTTTTCTGGGCAAAGTTCCTCAGCCATCACCAATCAACGTTTTTTCCGTGCACAAAAAGATCTCCGCGGGCCGGATGAGAGGACATCGCGGGCCGCATTTGGCCCGCGGGCCGTAGTTTGGAGACCCCTGTACTAGACTATTAGTCTGATGACTGAGGGCAATTTCTCATCACGCTGGTTGCTTGATTGTGATTAGTACTGGGTTTTTTTTTGTCTCATTTGATTAATATTCGCGGTCGCTGTATTTTTTTCTCTCGAATAATTTTCAATTTACTTTTTAGCGCAATTTCCATTCTGGAGAATTGCGTTTATTAACTCGTCTTTTCTGGGAATGGATGGATGGATGGATGGATGTGTGTCCGCAGCTTTAAGTCGTATCTCCTCCTCAACGAAGCAATATCGAGGACTAGTTCCAAAGCAATTATGTTAAGCAAGTTACGAGGATGAACATAGGCTATAAAAATTCCGGGTTTCTTTCATGGATTTCCCGGAAAAGCCAAAAAACCTCGAAAAAATGCAGTTTTTGGCCCATATCTCAGCAACCAGACCACTTAGCGACTTGAAACATGTACCAATCGATTTCTGCCATAATTTACAACAATATTGCCGAAGAAAGTTTTCAAAAATATCCTTTCGTTTGGTCACAAAAAATGTTTTTAATTAATTAAAATTTGGACCGAATTAGTAGGCATTTTATGCAACCACACCACACGCGTCATCACGTTCAAAAGCTGCGCCATCACGTTTAATGGCTGCGACGTCACGTTCGGTAGCTGGGCGCGCAATGGTTTTTAGTCATGTTACTCTATTGTAAATAAAACATGTAAAATACTGAAACAAAAATTAATAAAAAACGTTTTAATAACTAACCAATGGTTTTACTAACCCTGCTCTTCATTTACGCTACGACAGAGCTATTTTAAATAACACAAGGAAATTGCGCTAAAATTGTCACTAGACTTTTTTTAATTACTTGTTTTACTTTGCATACAACTGTGTTAAATGCTTGAAAAATAATAAAACTCATATAAGAACCATTATTGTATTTATGTTATTAAATTGAACCAAACGTATTAACAAGTGTGTGTTTTCGTGGTATAAAGCATGGTATAGTTAATAAAGATCTAAAAAAAAAACAATGATACAAGTTTACCAATGCTTGATATGGTCACATTACACTGTTGTTTACCACGCACAACAAATAGACTTCATCGAGGTAACTTCAGTATTTTATTATTCAGAACAGACAGCTTGACCCCAAGACACACACTCTCATATATATATATATATATATATATATATATATATATATATATATATATATATATATATATATATATATATATATATATATATATATACAATACAAGGGACGCAACAATAACTAACTATATATAATTTAATAAGAATAATAAAAAGTTCGTCTGTAAATGGCGTGATATCAATAAGGGTGGAAAGGGATGGGCGTTCGAAGTTCCGAGATGGTGTGTGATGAGGGGGAGTGGGGTGGGGTGTTCATTCGAAGTCTCTTAACCTCAAGAATAATTGATAGTGTAAATGTATTGAAATCGAATGAAGTAATTACACCATTTTAAATATAGAACGGGTGATTTAGAGTCCACCTGGCTCATTGAATTCAGCGTATAATAATAGATAGTATGTTTAATTCTATACACATACGTTTATATGTTCCCTTGCGTGAAGCAAAAAACCATCTTTAAAATAGTATTGTAATTGAACCCAAGAATATTGAGTTATCAGCCTTAAGCACTACCACATTGTCATAAAAACTTATATTTTGTTAAAAACAAAGACAAGTTTTATCCAATATATTTTACTTCACCTATTTTGGGCCAAAGCTTTATTCCCCCTATACCTTAAGAGAACATATTCAGTGTTTCTTCCAGACTTTTTTCTCCGGGGGTGTGGGGGGAGGGGCTTGATATTTTCGGAGGGCGGACTAAATTTTCCGTGGTCATGGTGGGGGGGGGGGCACTGACAAAAGTATATATTTTCTTTATAAATTCCATTTCGTTCGGGGTGGGGGGGGGGGGGGGGGAGAGTGGGAAGGCAAACTTCCTTCGGGGAACCTTAGTCCCCCAGCCCCCTTCCCCCCCCCCCCCCCGAAGAGATGCCAGAAAGAAACACCTTCACTGTGATAACCATTGTTTTCGCTTTTCATAATCTTAAACCATCATCTGATAAGCTTAACTGTTGCGGTCCATCTGCTTGCAATATGTCAGCATTAACTTTTTTTTTTCAAATTTGCTACCTGGTGTTTGTATGTGTATGTCTATCTTCGGGCTGCATGTGTTTCTAAACACTAAAGTGTGTTGATTAATCTTCGTTTGTGTACAATGTACATCTCTAAAATACACAATTACAAAGTGTTTGACAATCAAGGGGATGCTGGCGAAGTAGACTTCCTTAAAAAAAAGCATCACTAACGTTGCTCAAAATGCTTCAAAATGTAGACTATATCTACACAAAAAAAAAATTATTTATCTTTTTTTTTATACACTTACTCCATCTCTTTTTCTGTGTATATAAATATATATATATATATATATATATATATATATATATATATATATATATATATATATATATATATATATATATATATATATTTATTTATTTATTTATTTATTTATTTAAAAAGTAACAAAGGCAAAACAAAGTATTGAGTATATTTGTAATCCAAACATTATTGCACATCATGGCATTAAAAAAAATTAATGTAGTTCACAATATAGAAATTCAACACCCGTAATTAAACTACACCAGTCTGTTAGAAGCTACGATCTACCTTTGACATTCTACAGGCAGCTATAATTTAACATCACCAATTTGTAAATCGCTATAACTTAACTTCACAAATAGTTATTAAACAATACCCCAACCACACGTCACACAAAAGCTATGACATAACTTCAACTCTTTCTCCACATCAATAAATGTATCGATTAATAGACATCCATAATTCAAGTTAACCAGTCTGTAGACATAATACAGTCTTACCTATCTCGTCATAGTTACCTCTACTCTAGAGCAATTACATCGAATTAACCGTCTCCAGGTAAGGCGGCTGGGCATAGTGCTGACCATATTATCCTTTCATATGCTGTGGTCAAGAAACATATGAACTCTTCTTCATCTGTCCAACGCATCGCCAGGTCTAAATATGAATCTTTTATTTCACCTGTTTCCCGACAGCATTCATTTAAAATCACGTTATCTTTCGTTAGCCTTATCTCAACTTTACAACACTTTCATCAACCACAGTGTCACTTCCGCTACCACAGCCGACGCCAACAACAAAAACACCACCAGCTTATATTTCATGTTGACACCACACTCTTGTCGTCTATTCACGGTGACGTCATAATTATTATGACCAGGCTCCCAGTCAGAATCCACATCTTGTAGGTTACCCTGGGTACCAATACACGCTTTCTCTTCATCATACTCTATTAAATTTCTAACCTGTAGCAGTTTAAAATCAACTTTAGTCTCCGCTATAGAAACAGTCTGAATCAGTTGCTGGACTTCCGGTGATTCGTTGTCCAACTCCCTACATTTCGTCTTCTTCTCCTCCAACATCAACTTTATTTTTACAAGATCGTTAAGAAAAATCGTATTCTCCAGAACGTCATTTTGATTATTGATTTTCTCGATTAATTGATACGTCTCTTGTTGTATTTTTAGAAATTTGAGCGTGTCGAAGAACCTCTGACGTGATAGGTGAGCTTCGATGTAGTTTGTTGTTGAGTATCTTCTAGAACCGGATTTGACGTTGTCAACATGTTGTTTAAAATTGTTCACCTGCATTTGAAGTTTGTGAATATCTTTAGTTTTGTTGTTAAACAAAACACTCCTACTTTTGCATTCGTCATAGAGAGTCTGGAAATCTCCAGTTTGACTTCGGCACCAGTCTTCAAACGAATCAGGGTCATCTTCCAGGTCAAGTTCAAAATTGTCCCCATACGTCATGACGATGATCCCCCAGTGTTTGAAAACATCCTCGCCAAAAATAGATTTGACCGCGAGAACGGCGTTCTTCTCCTGTTGAGTAAACCTCACCCCGTACCGCAAGACGAACACCAAAGCCGTGAAACCGTCTGTTATCATTTCGTTGATCCATTCTTTAAGTTTCTCAACGTCTGCAATAGAATCAGAACCAGTATCGCCAATGCCAGAACTTTTGACTAGCACCAGGTTCTGTTTCCAGAGAGCGAAAGTATCGTCCGTGATGTCTGTTGTATGAATGGATCTGATGGTTGAACTTTTGCCGTTTCCTGTCCTCCCAACAAACAAAACGATGTCAGATGTTTCAGCGGCCATTGCCTGATCTAAAGTATTGAGGGAAAAAAATATTACATCATATTGCGTAGATAACATAGGCAGTGGCGTAGCGAGGGAGGGAGCGGGGGGTGCGGACCGCACCGGGTGACACTATTTAGGCAAAAAATAGCATAATATATAGAGTGATGAATTCGAGTCTTTTAAGAGCAGAGGGAAGGGGTGCAAATCGAAAGTTTTTCCCCGGGCACCAGGAAGGGTCGCTACGCCTCTGGGGGGTGACACCATTAAGTGCCGTACCGGGTGACACCCGACCTTGCTATGCCAATGAACATAGGGTTTGTAAACATTGAATTACTAGCACTTTGCTAATTCGATGGTTGTTTCGACCCAAGGTCTTCGTCGGCATATAACTGCGTGTTTATAGATAGACAAAAAAGAAAAATAGTAACATAATTTTGGACTTAGCTCGACAGTAAAAACAACGTCTTATCTGTTATTGCCTTTAATTTGTGAGGATACCAACACTACCGTTTTATTATTATTTGCATAAACCTTACTGCAGATATAATTTGTATATGCTTCGGTGTCCGGTCAAAAACCCCCTGGACAAAAACCCCCTGGGCATAAACCTCCCGCATGATGTCAGTATTGGTCAATAACTTTGTTAAGTAAGCCTTTCTGTGTATGCATATAAAAATTGCATAAAATAAATATAACAATTATATATTACAATCGAGAAAATACTGCTATTTAGGGTTTATTGTCAATTTAATAACTTGCTTAGTTAAACATTTTAAGAGACAGTAAAATTTAATGAATTTTAATAAGAGCATATAAGCATATATTATAATGAGATTAGAATAACTCATTAGGTCAATACATTTTTTTTTGTTCCGGAAAACTTCTAGAAATTTCATTAGAAGTAATGTTATAAACTGTAAAAACGTATTGCGCTTAAGTAAGGTTTATTAGTTTTGGGAAATCTTAAGAGTTGTCAGGAAAGAAAATTAAGTTCATTTTAAAAAATTTAAAATGACACATTTTTTATTCTACATAAAATTAAAAATTCAGCTCAAATGGTATCAATATAAACGCCGGCTTGCATTAAAAAATTGAGAAAAAGTAAACACATACGTTAAAATAACACAACTTTCACATGAAGAACACATCACAACACACACAACTTTATCTGGTCAAAACAACTCACTGATCCAGTAACTCAGCCAAAATACGCACCAACCGTGTAGTCGATAACGTCGATATCTCCCGACACAGCGGTATCAGTCAGTGATTGACAACACACGATACCCCGGGTATCGTGTGTTTTTCAGTCTCAATTTATATCAGGTCAAGGCTATCATGCTCGTTTATCTGTGGGGAACAGTGGCGTAGGCAAGGGAGGGTTAGGGGGTTATAAACCCACCCATGGACCCTTATATATATATATATATATATATATATATATATATATATATATATATATATATATATATATATATATATATATATATATATATTGTATACTTATGGAAAAATGTTTGAACCCCTCCCATGACCAATTCTTCCTGGCTACGCCACTGGTGGGGAATGTTTTGTTTGGCTGATGTCTTGATTAGATAGGCGTCAATTAATTATACCAGGTTTCTGGTTAGAATGTCCATCGAGGCAACAGATTCTTATGCTTTTAGGCGTTCGGTTTTCTATCTTTTATCTATCTTCATGTAACGGGTATTTTTTGTGGCGCTGCCGCTGCTAAAAATAGAAGTACTTATTTTTGCAATGATGTTAATACGTGTAAACTAGTAAGTTTTGAAGCTTATTTATTACAGCATGTAATTCAATAACACGAGGAAGTAGAGTTCTTCCAAACATCTCACCTGGTGAAGAGAGGGAGGGGGGAGGTGATAATTTACCGACGCCTCCACGGGATGAATTAGAATTTTTTCTTTATTTCAATAGAAAATAATCGTTGTCCGCCCCTCCCCTTCCTTTGAAGTTTCAAAATTATGCAATACTGAGTTTGTCAACGTCACTAAAATTAATACAAGTCTAAAAAGTATTAAAAAAGTAAATATTAATATTTTATTTAAACAAATAGGGCCTTCGTAATATTTATTATAAACAATAGATTAATTGTTTAAAGAAACTCTTATAATAGCATTTCGAAACCCATTTCACACAATGAATCAGATTATTTTTTTAAATTAATTTAGTTCATTATGCGTTTTTATTTGTTCGTTAATCCAATCTAAATGTGCATACACTTTAGTATAAACTGGAGGCAGGTAGTTGGCAATACAATTCCTGGCACCAAACGAATGAACGCCGACCAGATAGAATCTACCATCACGACTGCAGCTCAAAGGGCCTCCCGAATCACCTCGGCACTCTCCGCCTCCTTCCGGAATACCCATACAAAATTGCTTGTCGTTCGGAGGCAAGGTGAAGAAGTTCCATATATAATAACAGAGAGATTGGTCAAAGAAATAAGTCTTTAACTGCTGTAGTGTTTTAGGGTAGACCCCGTGGGGTGTGGTAAATCCCCACCCGGCGACATAACAGTGTTTATCGTCTTGTATATGTCTGAAAGGTAGACATATCGGCCTGATGTAGTCGGTGAAGTCGACTGGTGTTTGCATCTTCAACACGGCGATGTCGTTCCATATACTTCGCTTGTTGTAATTTTCATGGCGTTTTTTAAACGCGAGTTTGCGGGTGACGATGTTGGGGTTGTTTCTGAAGTCGTTGATGGTGTTCATTCCTAGCGTGACGGTGTAGGTGTGGTAGTCGTGGACGCAGTGGGCCGCGGTTAGCAACCAGGAATGGTTGATCAAGATGGCGACGCAGATGGCGTTACTGCTGCTGAGGATTGCCACCCAAGGCCAGGCTTTGGCCGGGGCGTCGGTGCCGTTGATGATGGAGCGCGAGACGTCGACCGCCGGGGAGCCGCAGTCCGGGTGGTTGGGGAAAGGTGAAGGTCTGTACGATGGACCAAGCCAGCGCACCATCGCGGGTTTGGAGTCGTTGTACTTCTGCTGGTACTCAGACAGATTTTTTTGTTCTTTTACACAATTGTGCAACTTTTCTTCGTCTACGGTCGCGTCGGCACCGAACACAATCACAAACTGAATGGAAGTGGGAACAAAAAAGTATTAAATTCTACTTAAGGACTTACTTGTTCATCTGTAAGCAGTAAAATATCAGTGCCCTTTGTTAAGTTTAGGATTACAACATATGTCGTGGTTATCAAAACAGATTAACTCTACTTCATCTGCCCCATTTGTCATAAGGATTTAAAAAATTATTAGAAATATGCACATTTTTTGATAATGTTTATAATTAGATGTTGTTACGTATGTTAGTCAGTGTTACGACCCTTGTATTATATATAGCTTAATTACGTCCCTTGTATTATATATATATATATATATATATAGAATAGTTAACTCCCTTAAGCGATCAGTGTGTTAACTGTGATGTGTACTTGCTGTGTACCTGTGTGTTAGTAAACTAAAAACAGAGCAAGAGACAAGAGAGCTATCTGTGTATAAGAATGAAGTACTAAAGTTAACTCGAGGAAGTGTGTTTGTTCTAAATGGGGAAATGAAGTAATGTAACAGATATAGATCTAGGTATGGACTATTGTCGATGTTGAGGAATTGTCATTTGTAGTATTATAGCCGGACAAGTAGAAATAAATATCATCGATAAATGCCTTATGGTATTACAATTGTATACGTTTCAATTGGTATTGTAAGGGAAATATGTTATTAACGAGAAAAATGGCCCGTTGAGGAAGGATACACCGGGCGCTAGGTTGATAGTGCTGTCTCTTTTCTCTAAACTAAAACCAACCCACCCCCACACACACCACCCCCCACCCCCACCCCACCCCCCCACACACCACCCCCCAACCCCACCCCCACCCCACCCCCACCCCCCCCACCCCCACCCCCAAAAAAACATGTCTACCGTCCCATTCAACGAAATATAATTATATACTTTTTCCAGTGTCCGCCCCCTCCCCGAAAATTCTACCCCCGCCCCCGAAAATTTCAAGTACCCCCACCCCTCTCCGGGGAGGAAAAAGTCTGAAAGAAACACTGGTGTCGCGCTTAGCCACTACGCGAAGAATTGCATTAAAGAAATTGCGAGAAAACCACTTTTTAGATTAGACACATTAATTAGGCGGTAATTTTATTATAGAGTATCGATGAGGAAACCACCCCACCCCACCCCCCCCCCCCCCACACACACCCCCCCACCCCCTACCCCCCCACCCCCCACTCCCAAAAAAATCATGTCTACCGTCCCATTCAAAGAAATATAATTATATACTTTTTCCAGTGTCCGCCCCCCTTCCCGAAAATTCTACCCCCGCCCCCGAAAATTTCAATTACCCCCACCCCTCTCCGGGGAGGAAAAAGTCTGAAAGAAACACTGGTGTCGCGCTTAGCCACTACCCGAAGAATTGCATTAAAGAAATTGCAAGAAAACCACTTTTTAGATTAGACACATTAATTAGGCGGTAATTTTATTATAGAGTATCGATGAAGAAATTTCTTTTGAGTTGGGGAGGGGGGGGGGGCTCAGACGTTCTTACGCGTGGGGTGGGGCTTCGCCCCTACCCGAAGAATTGTATGCAGGAAACTCTTCACGCAAACCATTTAGATTAGACAACATTTCCTTTTTATTCAATGTTTACGCGATAATCAATGACGTCATTATATTACTGTGTGCACTTTCCGCCTTGAGATTATTTTCAACTTTAATATGCTAAATGTGTCGACGTCATATTTCGTTTTTCGAATTACTGTGCATGTTTTTATTTTGCTTGTGTTTTCTCTAGAGCGTTCTTGTCAGATAGAATTTTTGCTTATGTTTTCTCTAGAGCGTTCTTGTCAGACAGATAGATAGATAGATAGATACACAGACAGCGAAACTATTATTATAGACTAGAAAAATGGCCCGTTGATGGAGGATACACCGGGCGCTAGGTTGATAGTGCTGTCTCTTTTCTCTAAACTAAAACCAACCCACCCCCACCCCCCCCCACCCCCCAAAAAACATGTCTACCGTCCCATTCAACGAAATATAATTATATACTTTTTCCAGTGTCCGCCCCCTCCCCGAAAATTCTACCCCCGCCCCCGAAAATTTCAAGTACTCCCACCCCTCTCCGGGGAGGAAAAAGTCTAAACTAAAACCACCCCACCACCCCCACACACACACACACACCCACCCCCCCCCACACAACACCCCCCACACACACCACCCCCCACCCCCCACACACACACCACCCCCCCCACACACACCCCCCCCCCACCCCCCACCCCCCCCCCCCAAAAAAAAACATGTCTACCGTCCCATTCAACGAAATATAATTATATACTTTTTCCAGTGTCCGCCCCATCCCCGAAAATTCTACCCCCGCCACCGAAAATTTCAAGTACCCCCACCCCTCTCCGGGGAGGAAAAAGTCTAAATTAAAACCACCCCACCCCCCCACACACCCCCACCCCCCCCCCACCCCACACCCCCCCCCCCACACACACCAGCCCCCACACACACCAGACCCCACCCACCCCCCACCCCCCCCCCCCTAAAAAAACATGTCTACCGTCCTATTCAACGAAATATAATTATATACTTTTTCCAGTTTCCGCCCCCTCCCCGAAAATTCCACCCCCGCCCCCGAAAATTTCAAGTACCCGACCCTTCTCCGGGGAGGAAAAAGTCTAAACTAAAACCACCCCCACCCCCCACACATACCACCCCCCACCCCCCACACACACACCACCCCCCCCACACACACACCACCCGCCACCCCCATCCCCCCCCCCCCAAAAAAAAAACATGTCTACCGTCCCATTCAACGAAATATAATTATATACTTTTTCCAGTGTCCGCCCCCTCCCCGAAAATTCTACCCCCGCCACCGAAAATTTCAAGTACCCCCCACCCCTCTCCGGGGAGGAAAAAGTCTAAACTAAAACCACCCCACCCCCCCCCCACACACACCACCCCCCACCCCCACACACCACCCCCCCCCCCACCCCACACACACACCAGCCCCCACCCCCCCACCCCCCCCCCCCCCCCCCCCCAAAAAAAACATGTCTACCGTCCCATTCAACGAAATATAATTATATACTTTTTCCAGTGTACGTCCCCTCCCCGAAAATTCTACCCCCGCCACCGAAAATTTCAAGTACCCCCACCCCTCTCCGGGGAGGAAAAAGTCTAAATTAACCACCCCCCCCCCCCCACTCACACCCCCCCCCCCCCCCCCACACACACACACACCCACCCACCCACCCTAAAAAAAACATGTGACATTCAACGAAATATAATTATATACTTTTTCCAGTGTCCGCCCCCTCCCCGAAAATTCTACCCCCGCCCCCGAAAATTTCAAGTACCCCCACCCCTCTCCGGGGAGGAAAAAGTCTGAAAGAAACACTGGTGTCGCGCTTAGCCACTACCCGAAGAATTGCATTAAAGAAATTGCAAGAAAACCACTTTTTAGATTAGACTCATTAATTAGGCGGTAATTTTATTATAGAGTATCGATGAAGAAATTTCTTTTGAGTTGGGGAGGGAGGGGGGCTCAGACGTTCTTTCGCGTGGGGTGGGGCTTCGCCCCTACCCGAAGAATTGTATGCAAGAAACTTTTCACGCAAACCATTTAGATTAGACAACATTTCCTTTTCATTCAATGTTTACTCGATAATTAATGTCGTCATTTTATTACTGTGTGCACTCTCTGGTTTGAGATTATTTTCAACTCTGTGCTAAATGTGTCGACGTCATACTTCGTCTTTCGTTTCACTGTGAGAGTTTTTAAATTCCTTATGTTTTCTCTAGAGCGTTCTTGTCAGATAGAATTTTTGCTTATGTTTTCTCTAGAGCGTTCTTGTCAGATACATACATACATACATACATACATACATACACAGACAGCGAAACTATTATTATAGATAGTACGTTTTATCCATATGGATGTAAATGTTTTAGCTGGTCATAAAATACATATCCTTTTGTTTACTGGCCTTAGGCTTTCATCTTTTCCCGTTCGTGCCCAAGACACTTGTGGAAGATGAAGTAGAGTGCACCAGCTTCAGAGACCTCGTCATATGAAGGGATAATGAGTTCAGCACTATGCCCAGTCGCATTTGTTTCCCTAACGTGAGTCAGTTACCCATCAGATCAGGGTAGATTCAGGTATATTGACTTGAACCCGGATTCGAACTCGAGAGTTTCGGGTTAGTTCTCTACCACTAGGCCACACCGCCCCACAGTGGTGGGCTTTAGTAAAGAGAAATTTCTGTAAAGAAACCGTGTTGATAGAATCCTTATCGTATGTGTACTGTGACTAATGAGCTTATTAAAAGATAATGCATGTAAAGTGCAGAGAAAGAATAGATAACGTTGTACTGTGATTAGGAAACACGGGAAGATAAAACTGTGGACACGAAGATGGGACGGCGTGGTCTAGAGGTAGAAAGCTAGACTGCTAATTTGCAAGTCTCGAGTCCGAATCTGGGCTCAAGGCAGGAAATTGTCTCCGAGTCAACCCAGCTCTGATGGGTACCTAACGCACGTTAAAGCAAAAAAGGCCGAGGTCTCTGAAGCAGATTAAACCTACTTTATCTGACGTATGTATCTTAGACACGAAACTAAAAAGATGTTATAGCAATATAATTGTCCTATTTTCTTAATTAAATAAAAACAAATTTTAATACAAACATTATATATCAAGAGGTTCAATTATTTTATGCCATCTTTTTTGAAGGTTTGTGAATTATTGTTTACAAAAACTAAACTTTGTCGACATTATGTAACACAAAATAATAAATACGTAAATAGATTGCATGATATTCAAGGAAAATTGAACATTTTGTTGTATACTTACAGTAACAGTTATTATAATAAATATACAGGCTTTTAGTGCGGACATTTGACACTGAATCACATTCATTTTCAACCCAGCATAGCTTATAAGATCTGTGATGGCAAAGCGTAAAGATTACATCACGTATGAGAGTTGAAATTAATGTCATAAATTCAGCGTTCACAAATGTTTTGAATGTTAATACTATTTATTTATTTGTATAATCGTGAATTCAAATCCCGGTTCAAGTTCGTAAAACTTTCCAGAGTCCACCCAGTTTGGGTTTAATTTTTAATATTAATATTCATCTAGTACACATACTTATTTTAATTAAAATTAATTATTATTTTACTTTATTGAATTTAGATTTTAGACGCAGATGTAGATCTACATCAACTAGATCTAGATCTAATTACTAATACAAAATACTATTTTGTACTAACTTTAATATTAACACAGAGCTAAAATTTAGTCTAGATCTACTTACCTTAAACGTATTACTTATTATCAATTGTTATTAAATGTATAGAAATAACCTGAAGTCATGGTAACGAATTTGTTAAATTACAGATTTTTAAATATTCTTTTCCAACTATATCACACAATATCACACTCTTTCTCTGACATAGATTTCTTGTTTCGTAAAACGCCAGAGAAATGTTTTTGACTTACATTATAGAGATGTGTTTACTTACTGTGATACTTTCGGTGCTGTGTGGTGCATTTGTTTTACAAGTTTAAATATTTCATACCATGATGCAGACTATAATAAAAATAAAATACGCGTAATGGGCATGAAAATTCTTTGTAATGATACTGAATTTTTTAAAACATCTTTTAAAAATATGGCAAGCGATAAAATTATAGTTTCATATGTAAAAATGTATGTAAAAGCCGGTAATCTATCGTTTTGGGTACGTAAAATCGCCCGCGGCTATTAATGTACGAAAACGTTACCTCATTGTCAAGGCTGTAATAGAAGTATATTGTGATATGTTTGTGTCAAATGTTATAGATAAATGAATAATAAACCTAAATCAATGGCTAAATATATCAATATAGGCCAGAAATTAACTTTAAACAGCAGTGTCGGCAAGCAAGATTTGCTATATAAACAGCAGCCATTTGTAAAATAGAGTGACTTCCGCCTGAATCTCGCGCTATATGTCTATAAAAATAAAACTTTAACAAGATGGCTGCTATAGTAAATGAGCATGGTTGCATCTGTTGGAAACATCGCTAGTCTTCATTTATTACTGAAAAGCTTTAATTCAATTGTTTAAAAACAGGTACATAAATGAATCAAGGAAACATTTTTGTATTTTTCAAAACATAAATCCTCCTCAAAATGTGAAATAATTATTAAAATGTAAGAAGTCACCTTTTTTTCACATTACTAGTCGTGGGCGATTTTACGTACCTAAAACGATAGATTACCGTAAAAGCCGTTTGAAAACCATCGATTACACTCATTTTTATATTTATGTGTCGTAGAAGAGCAGTTAAGAATTATTACATCAATTCAAATATTTTCAAACACGGCCATAAACCTCTTCTTGAAGTCAATCGGAGAGTTAAACAATAAAAATAAGAAATAGTGTTTTCTATGACAAAAATGCCCGCTAGGGTGTAGTGTAGGCCAATAGTGTAGTAATGTATTTGCATTAAATAATATAATATCCCCAATCACCACAACACCCTGAATCTACTAATCCAAATTAAAAATAAACATGTTTGTTAAATTACTATTATATTACTATAATTATTTCTTTGACTATTTCTAGCCTTAATGAAACCGGAAGTAATTTTTTACTTTTTACACAAATGTTATAAAATATTCAAGGTTGGTTGAAAAATATTTTTTCTTGCAACACAAACTTGGAAACATTTCAAACCAGCTTTTTAATCGTATTAAATAAATTTATCTAAAATATAATAACGAAAAAATTTTTTTAGAAAACAAAATAACAACTAACTTTTATAATTATCCACAAAAAAGCACAAAATAAATAATTGAATAAGTAATTATGAAGCAGCACTATTAAAATAAATATACCAAAAGCGTGGTTATATATTTAAAGAAAACTATTTCAGTTTTTTTAGTGCATAATTGTACAAAAACTGTTTATAAAACGTTGTATATGAATTTATTTGTAAATAGTTTTAAAATTTTGGTATCATAGAATTGCATGACAGCAATTGCGCACAGAGAAACTGAAATACTAAGCGTATAAAAGCGCGGGAAATAGTATTTTCTATAGGAAAATAAAATACGCTAAATTCATAATACATTAATAAAGCATTAATAAAGCGTCAAGAATTAAAACTAATTCTTTGATTTAACACAAAAAAACAACATTAGGACACAAGATAAATTAATTTAAAATTTACACTTAACGTTTTACAATTAATTTAGAAAATTAACAATGTCTAATAATCAATATTTGACACTAGGCTAATGTAAACAAAACAAATATATCATTAATAAACAATGATGTTTATTTTTGCGTGTTGGTGCGCATTTTCCAAGTCACAAAAGTATTTACTGTAAAATACAATATTGTAAAGCCATTTTTAACACTGATATTCAATAATTAAAGGGGCTATTTGTACAATGCATTATTGTGAAAACTCAAAGAAAGAGAAATGCAAACATTTTCAAATAATTAATTCACTGAACTTCTAAGAAGATTATTAATAATAAAAGAGCTACTGCAAAATAGATTCAGTTTTAAAATTGTATCATTCGTGTTCTATTTCGAAATTATATTTAAATGAACATTCGATTTATTGTTGTGTTAAATTTGATTGTGGTGTGTGTGTGTTTGTGTGTGTGTGTATGTATAAAGAATGTGTGTGTGAAAAGCCAAAAAAAAAAAAGATGTAGATGTGTCGTGACCTAAGGATATATTGTATAACGTTACACAATGTACTAGCGGGTGCTTACAAAGGATTTCGACATTATTCCCCTTCCGTTAATTACACCGGTCATTTTTACTGACGTCATTACCCCCCCCCCTCCCCCCCCCCCCCCCCCGTTGAATTACACCTAGTGAATAACCCCTCCCCCAGGGCATTTCCCGACCCCAAAACTGCAGTAGAACGTTACCCAAACCCTAGACAGTTACCCAACGGTTAGATGAACGGTAACCCATCGGTTATGTTAATAGTAAAAGTAACGGTAACCGTTACCTTCCGTGGCAACGGAGCGACGTTGGTGGTGGTGGTGGTGGTTGTGGTAGTAGCAAAGGTAAATGTAAACGGTAATGGTAATGGCAACTACAAAGGTAACGGTAATGAGAGGATATAATAAAGTGTATGGAAAGAGGATGATTAAGGATAAGTATATTGTTTTGGTTAGGAACAGGGTTAATGATTTGGAGATGGGGATAGTAACAGAAAGGTATTGGTATAATAAAAGTATGTATTATGCAACAGGGTAATCACAAAGGGTGGTATTTGAGAGGAGGTTATTGTGTAATCTTGAGGCTAATGACCGGGTGGGGGTTAGGGTTGGGTAACGTGTTACACCTAATTAAAGCATGCAACACTTAGGATAAATTTATGTTTAAATTTTTGTTCTATGCTTCATTTATGTTAAGTGTTGCTATTATTTGCAAGTCTTTACATATTGTATAATATTTAATACATACTTCTGTTTTTTTTTGGTAGTAGATATAAAGCATGCTTCATGTGTTCAATGTGCATGATAAACTATGGCGTAGTTAGCGTCGACGATTAGAGTGTTATAACGCAATATATGTCATTTAATCTGTATACGGCACAATATTTACTGTAAAGTACAGAGCATTTTCTGGTGTCAAAGGCCATTAAAATTTTGCACATCATTTTTAAGAGAGAGAGAGAGAGAGAGAGAGAGAGAGAGAGAGAGAAAAAAAGAGACACGATTACTAAAATGTGTGTAACAATTATTTTCAATATAAACTAATTGGTATAATTTCTAGCTTGAAATAAACTTTAAAAAGCATCTCTGAGTAATAAACTAGCCATTAAAAACCTGTGTGATAGTCTTCACATGTTGTGCAATTTAATTTTATAATATGCTAGAATCATTAAAAGAGTAAAGTTACGAATCTCAAATTAATGGGAGATTTTCAAGTTAATCAAAGCCGTTTACTATACATATATGAATGTGTATATATTATACGTTTCGTCACTAATCAATAAGCTTTATGAATTTCACTAAATACCAATTTTTTTAAAGAAATTGAAGCATTCAGTTAAAATATTTTTTTAAAAAATACAGCGTTATGTATCTCCGATGAACGGTTTCAAATCGCATCCGAATTTTATTTTTATATACTGTATATACAGAAACATCGCATCGCACCATTCTGGGGCAGAAACCTCCACATGAGTATTCTCAGCAACTTCCCAAAGCTCCAAGTGATCGAAAAAAAAGTATAGTATGCATATAAGACACACACCGACAAACATATTAAGAGAGGGAGAGAGAGAGAGAGAAAGAAAGAAAGAGAGGGATGCATAAGTGGATATTTATAATCAATAAATACATGTGTACAAAAAAAACATAAAATAATGCTAATTGCAGTATAAGCTAATTTAACGAGTTGTGGTGGGGAAGTATATCGACAATACATCATATAAAATAGTTTATTGAAAATACATCATATAAAAGAGTTGCATTGTAATGAAAACTCAATATAGTTTTCAAACCATGTATTGTTATATGTTCAATTGAAAAAAATAAGAATGGAGCTATAAGCAAAAACATAATTATACTTTTTTTAAACATTTTAAAACTGTTTATTTTAATAACTGATTTTAGTTATATTGTTTATTGTTTCTGCAGATTATTGGAAAGTACATAAGGTACTAGCTAAACGGCAATGTCCAAGACTTATTAAATAATATCGGGAAAACTTGACACTAAAAATAGCACTATGACGAATCGCCATTTTCATTTCAACATAGCCCTATACGATCTGCTGAGGAAGGTATGTACTTATTATTTCTCTAGTTTTATTAATGTAGTTGATTCAATTATAAATTATTGCTTAATGTATTTATTACAAGGGAAAGGGGAAGTTCTAACTCCAATTTATTAATGGCATTTTTTAACCACCAAAACCATTAACATCAAGTTAGATATATTACGTCATAGTATGGTTGTATGTGTTATAACTTAAGAATATAATTATGCAAATTATTAAAATAACGTAACAGATATAAAAATACATGTGTGTAAAATTTTTCCGATAGAAATAATATGAGTCAAACATTTACATTTTATATTGACTAAGTAAAGAAAATTGAACGCACATCATGAAAGTTCGACCTAGATTTCTATCTGCACACATGGAATTCAACATTGATACATATTTTTTTTACTTTTTAAAACTGCATACTTCTTCTTCTTCTTCGTTTTTAATTCTTAGTGTTGGGAGGGATCGAGCCTTATCTGCCAGAGGGTTTGAACTCGCGACTTTTTTCGAATTTATCAACCATGAGCTTTGCCGACTCGACCATGCTTCCATCACAATTAAGGATTACGTGTCAACTGGTTATGCGCCATAACTGGTTCGGCATACAAAATAACACATTTAATATTTAGCTTCATAAAAATGAGTCAAAATACGGGACGAAAGAAAATGTTATTGAAAATTAAACTAGATCTATATTCAAATTAATTTTATATTCTGCATCCCCCCTCGTCACCACACACTCTAAACGTTTCTCTGTTTGCCTTCCCCTCCTCTCTGTGACCCCCCACCCCACCCCGCATCGCTAAGAGCCAGTAAAGGCTAGTAATCGGGAAAACATCAGAATACGGGACTTTTTCTTGTTCTAAAAATACCACATGTGTTTATTTTATGTTTCTCCCTAGACACACACATTTTCACACTGATGAACAAAAATGAATACGGAAAGAAAAAAATAAAGACATTGGAACGAATTATGGCACAGACAATATAAGAAGTTATTTATCATACAATTTAGACATAATTATACGTTCGGGAAAACCGCAGATTAACAAACTTATGTGGTACTAAAAATAGCACTAAGTGAACGGACGCCATTTTAAATCAACATAGATCTAGACCTAAACGAACTGTTGCTGGCTGTATGTAATAACTATATATTTTTCTAGTTATATTAATTTAATAAGTTTGATTTATAATATAGTTCCTAACTCTAAAATAAATAGGCCACATTGAATAATATAAACTTGAATATGCTTTGATTTATTCTTAATTAGTTATGTCAAACAAAAATTATCAAACTAGTACCCACATATTTGCATATATCGTACGTAATTAACACATTAACATATTGTCTTAATGTTTAGCTAACAGTTGCCCGTAGTTAGCTAAACTGTTGTTTGAGTTAGGTGAGTGTCGGATGGGTAGTTATTAATTTTTGCGACGCTGAAAAAAAATTTAACTCGTTCATGAATGTTGTTTTTTTTTTCCGGAAAGAAGTGTAGTTTCATGGGGTGGATTAAAAGTGTGTAGATCTAGTTATTAAAGTAGATAAGAACGTTCTGATGCCAATTTATCACAGAAGGCTTTTTTAACCACTAAAAACAATAACATCAATGATCTTTATATATATATATATATATATATATATATATATATATATATATATATACATAATATATATATATATATATATATATATATATATATATATATATATATATATATATATATATATATATATATTTATTTATTTATTTATTTATTTATATATATATATTTATTTATTTATAAATATATTATACATACATACATATATATATATATATATATATATATATATATATATATATATATATATATATATACATACATATATATATGTATTTATATACATACATACATATATACATATATATTAGTAAATCATAGTAAACATGTATATATTATTCGTATGCAGATGATTAAATAACGTAACATATTTAAGGACATTTGTGTATTATTTTACCTGTAGAAATAATTTATACACATCATATTGACTAAGTAAAGAAAATTGAATACATATTACTAAGCTTCGACCTATCTGCACACACGAATTTGACTTTGTAAATTAAACTTTTTAAGCCTGATTAAATGTGCATACACAAAAATTAAAGATTTTAAATGTATATTAATATAAAGTTAAAAATATAGCACACCACCCCCCCCCCACCTCCACCACAGAAACTTAACTTTTTCTCTATGTTTACCCCCTCCCCCACATTCTCCGTGCGTTTTGTTAAACGGTAACAGTGTATGCTTGTTATACAATAAGGGTGAAGCTGGGATTGAGGGACTTGTTTTAGAGTGAAATTCTGTATAACTTTACAAAATGTTGTCAAAGGTCAGTGCTACTATAGATATGTTGCTACCAAATTGTATTACTTTATTTGATGAAGCTGTGGATCTGCTTTTATAAAAACAGTTTGTGTTTAAGTTTTGTTCATGGTTTGCCATTAACTGAACTGAACCTTTTTAATATGTTCAATACATATGTTATGTGAAAATTTTTTTTGGGAGGAGTCGAGCTTAATGTCAAGCATTGTGTGGGGAAAGAGGCAGGGTGTGTGTGGGGGTGTGGACAAGACGTGAGAAGATGTGGTGTTGTGACGGCAGGGTGTGTGTGGGGAGTGGATGGGTAGCGGTGTTGTGACGTTTTGAAATATGAAAGATAATATATCAGGTGGCATGGTTAAAAACGAAGAAATGCAAAAAGATTTTATTGGCGAATTGGGGTTTTAAAATCAATCTTTATTGTTAAATAATTCTAACATTGGTTAAAACCACACTTTGGTTTTGTTTCTCCGTAGACACAATAATTTTCAATGCAATGCATATAATCAAATTGAATTTACCAAGAAAAACGTAAAAAGGTATTCATATGAAACGTTTTTGAACACATTAAAATATATAATCACTTATTAATTATGTCGTAATGTTGCCAAGGTCACAGTAACAAGTGAACTCTACTCAGAGTTTCTTCCAGGCATCTCTTCAGAAGGGGCGGACCCCCCCCCCCCCCCGAAAGAAATGGAATGTATATAGAAAACATACTTTTATCAATTCCCCCCCCTCCCTCGGAAAATGTTGACCACCCACTCGAAAATATCAGTCTCCCCTCCCCCCCCCCTCCCCCCGGATAAAAAGTCTGAAAGAAACACTGACTCTACTTCAATGTTGCCGACTGATCTACAACGAGTGACCCCTACATAAACTCATTGGTTCTATTGATCAGTTTTGCTGCAGCATGAAAAAAATAATTTGGTAGAAAGTCGCAGAAAATGTGACTTTTTAGATCTAGTATTTATGTATGCAAATGTGGAACATATCAATATTCAAAATAATTACACGTTCTACTATTACCGAGATACACATCATAGCTCTACAAAATGTTGAAATTTAAAAGAAAGACGCTGTGCTTATAATATGCAGATTTTTATAAGCGTTTTGTTTTTAAATAATTCCCGTAAAAAAAGCCTTATTTCTGTAGCTTAAGGCCTAAATGGCAAGTTATCTGATAAATTATGGTATCGATACTTTAAAAAGTTAAACCAGTTTTACAGCAGACGATCATTTCGCGTCAATTCATTAGCAGACCAGTAGGCTTACTCTAGATCTAGATCTAGATCTAGTACTAGGCGTAGCACGTACCAGTAATAGATTAGTTAATTAGTCTAGATGGTTAGATATAAAATGTAAATCGATTAAGAATCTACATACTAGATATAGATCTATATACTGAGACTAGATCTAGATCTACTAGATCTAGAATCTAGATCTAGAATCTAACTACTTTAACTAGACTAGATATTAGATATCTATAGACTCTAGATTCTAGATCTATCATCTAGATCTAGAGTCTAGATTCTAATTAGTAATTAGTAGATCTAGAATCTAATCTAGATTCTAATAATATTTAGATTTTAGATTACCAAGTCATGTGTTGAGTATAATATAAATAATCTCAGTGTAGATCTAGATCTAGAATCTAGATCTAGTTTAGATAATATTTAGAAAATAGTCTAGATCTAGATAATAATATTATAAAATAAATATTATTATCTAAATCTAGATCTAGATTTCTATATGTATTGTATTAATAGCGAGTCTAGTTCTAGTAGTTTAAATGACTGAGTATTTTACTTTTAACTTTGAACTTATTTATTTTACTAGATCTAGATCTAGATTTTATGTGAATAATAGGATTACAATACCTGCAGTGCCCTATAAATTATGAATAGCCTTACTAATGAGAGACATAAAAGAGTGCTCTAAAAAAATAAACCATAAAAACATTTGAAAATAATTTAAACTAGATTTATACAATGGAAAAAAGCATTCTAAATTCTTTAATACAATAAATTGTAAATATACAAGATGAACTTAAACAAAAGCCCTACAATTTTTTAAGTAATTTTAAAACTAAATTGCTATAGGGCAGGAAACAGATTGGTACCGCAAAATGCATATTCGGTCTTCGCCGTTCATAAACTTTCTAACTAGACATCGTTCGGGGATTTTGTTTATACTGATAAATAGAGCAAGGTTTTTACAAGCTTCGTTAGCAACATTTTTGTGGAATTCGTTTTTTATGACATTTTGTGTCGCGGCGAAGGATGCGAAGTATGCAAATCTAGACGGAATGGATCTACTTGGAAAGTACGTGTACTGCACTAATGAGGTAAGAAATAATATTTTGTAAAAATAACTATTATTTTTTTATGGATTTTTCATTAGAAATGATTGCTGTAAATTATGAAAGTAAAAAAAAGTATATTTGAATGCGTTTTTTTACTTTAATTTGAACAAAATGACTGCCGAAAATTACGACACATCGGCGTCGCTGAAAGCGGGAATTTCAGTTAATTTTTTACGGATATAAAATTGTATTTTTTTTACTCCGAAGCATGTATTTAAATAACAGTTAAGTTAAATCTATTTAATTCTGTAAAATATAATTATTATTTTGCCGTAGATACTTTTTTTTTATATTTTTAATGATTTTCTGTCGTGGAAAATCGGTATTCGCACCATGCACGCACACGTAGTAAAACTAGACTTATCTTTAAAACACGAGAATCTTGAGTACACTGCGAATAACAAAGTTTTTAAATTTTAGTTTACTTTTGACTTTAAGCCATTTGTTTTAAATCGAAATTAATTGATAATGTAATTATTTCAAAGTAAAAATTTTCCGTCGCAAATTGGGTTCTAACCTTCGCCACTGAACCAGCCTAGGCACGACATTCGCGCGAGTCTGTTTCTTCGCAATAGTCTGTATAGTGTCGAGGGCTAATTCTAAAAAGAATCGAGTCCTTACTAATCTAATGTTTATTAAAATTAGGTACAATTGTTGGAACGCATGAGAAATAACAAATTAATATTTCTTTAAATCTATAGCCAAAAGAAAGTAGAACTTTATAACTCTGTAAATTATGAATCGAGTGACGGCTGTCGTGAAAACGGGAGCCATTTTACTCTTTTTTTTAGGGTGACCTACTTTTATTATATAATTTTAAAATTCATCGATTTGATAAGCAGCTGAGTAGCTGACTACGCATGCGATATGGCTGGCACGTTTTGGGATAGGGATCGAGTACACCATAGAATTTTTTTTTCTTAGAACTAAGCGTATTTTTTTTTTTAAATCAAAAGATACTTACATATCAGTTGTTGATTTCAATTTCATTATAGATCTAATCACTAACTTCAGTTTTTAAAAGTGATTTTGCTTCTAGAACTAGCGTATTTTCAAAATTACGTAGATTCTAAATCTAGATCTATTCACTTACTATTTGACAACCGTGTCAGTAAAATGAGGTCACCGCTTCCAGATTCTTAGGTTTTAATTATGTTTGTCATTTTGATCTATTATAAGTAGCATTAAAACAACTGCATCTATTATCAACATTGTTTTTATATGCCAGTTCTAATTATACATTCTGTTCATTACCAATTCTAATGAAATCGTATCAGGCCCTAACACCCTGTTCACCTACACTGACACTACACTTGAATGACGCCACAGACAGTCGTAACTTTAAATTAATGTTCAAAGTACTAAACAATTATAATTAGCCATGTAAATGCTGCAACTATATTAAAAATTGGCATATAGACATATTTTATTAATTATGTTTTTTATATAGACCTTCTATATTTAACTCTGTTATTTTTTTCTTCCCCAGAGTGTTTCTAAAAGCCAGAATTTTAAAGGGGAGGGCGGTCGTTTTTTTCTCTCAAGAATAATTATAGAAATAAGCTATAAACTGGTATATTTTGTAAAGTTTGACATAATTACAAATAAATGTATGCCTAAGTGACATTTCTGTGTAATTATATCGTTAATTTTGTGAATTTCGTGGATTTTTGGACCTCACTACATTTAGATGTAAAAAAAAATCTCAGTTGAGTGAGTGTGGTTAATCTACATTTTGAACGTGATGTAAATGTCTAGTGCTATTAATTTTTATATTTTTGAATTCCTCGATTGTTAAGCAACAAAATTGATATATAATATGTCAATATTTGTTACTTTGAAAATTGGCGAAAATCGACCCTAAAAGTAGATGCTTGAGGGTTGAATCTGTTTCCTGCCATATGATGATTTTGTCTACTAGGGCTACTTTTAAAAAGTATAGACATATAGACCATATTTTTGATGTAAGCATGTCACCTCCAGCATATTCACTTCTTCTGCACTGTCTAATAAAATATTGTCTTCTATATATTATCAACTATAAAATTGAAACATTAGAATTAGGATTTACGCTTCTTCATTATAATTTATTGCAGTAATGTAAGTCACATAGAAATGCAGTTATGATCCTATAAGGATTAGTCTCCCTATTTCACCCAGTTGAAGTATTATTTTGGTGCTTTACCTTCTTTGTGAATGATTTACATAGCATTATTCTTAACTGTTTAATTTCAGATCATCCAGATTTGGCAGCTGTTTGTGTTCATTCAAGTGTTTTTCCCTCCTGATGAGAACATTTATATTCAAGTCAAAATATAGCCATACCAAGCTGACTTGCTTACAAAGTAAATATTTTAAATTAAATACATTCTTAAAATATTGGTTATTCCTTGTTAGTTTGTTTTTAAATTGTATGTGGTTTTCTATGTCTCATTTTTTTTTCAAAAAATAAAACAATTTCATTTTATACTCCTGTGTATGATTTCAGATCTCGAAGATAAGTTGTGACAGCTGTGTGTATTTGTTCTGAAAACGTCTTTTTAAACAGAAAACTTTGTACATTTTTGGTAAGTGTTTGAACAATTACAAAACTATACGCTTACATTGATCAGACATAAAGGATTAATTTTAAAAGGTTACATCTGAAGTTCTGGATATAATACAGAATATCATAAATATCATATACATAATTTATTAATAACTGAAAGACCATTACAAACTTATCTAAATAATTACTCATTTAAAAAATATTGAATATCTTTTAATTCTATATTTTGTTTCATTGATTAGCTGTATTTAACTTGTATGTATCTTACAAACCAATGGCAGGTTTTTAATAAAACACTTTAAATATCTACAGCAACACATGTCATGGGAAATTCCAACAAAAAGCCTCAATGCTCTACAATTACAGGTAATGAACAACTCTATTATACATACATTAAGTATCTCTCAGTAATTTAAAGGAGAATTAATATATCTTCTATAAATGTTTGCTAATTTAGCAATACAGTTATGTTCTAGTTTTATGTCAACAGGTAGAGGTATCCTTTAATGTTAGATTATCAGAAAAAATTAGAATTTTATTTGTTCATTTTAATGGGTTTGTGTTATTATATCTTTCTGTAAATAAGGAAAACTGACATACTAATAGTTTTGTTTTCATATTTAGTGCATATAAATCTGCGCTAGCATGAACATAATATGTATTAAAATAATATGTGACATTTATAGTATAGAAGTGTTTATCTGTTTTAAACCTTTTAGAAAATATGTTTCCCTTATTCTGTAAGAAAACCACATATACATTCTTAATTTCTTTTTCAGATTTAGAATGCTGTGAAAACCCCAACAAAGTTAAACAAAATTACAAAGCAGGTGTGTTTTGTCCAGGTAAGAAACAATAAACATAAGCTAAATCTAAATTACATAATTACACATTTGTGCTAGTTTAAACAAAGCATAGCTAATTAATTAAATTAAAAGAATTTTATATCATGTTTAAAGCTATTTTAGTCAGTTTAAATAATTTTTTTCCCCTATTCCTGTAGGAAATCATGAAGCTGAGATGTGCTATGGAGGAGAAGCTGATCTACACAAACATGTTTCTGGCTGTGAGAAGAATCCAGGTCACAAAGGTTTTATACCTCTTAAAGATTTCAACACAAATTGTCTCCCCTCACGTTACCATGACGACGAGCTCTTGTCTGAGAATATCAAAGCATTGGCAGCCCTAACTGTCCAGGTAAAGACTAAATTCACCAGTCTAAAGAGACCAAAGTTTTACCGAGGCACTCAAGTTCCATATCCATGTTATAATGACAGAGGAAGTCACGTGATGAGGTTAGGGACGGGGAGGGTGTGGTGTGTGAACAAGTACACAGAGAGTGACAGAAGGGGAACTTGTCGTTGTGCCAAGTGTCAAGTCTCTGCCACACCCAGCAAAGTGTGGGGGGAGATTTGGGTGGTGACAGCCACACACGTGGTGTTTGATGACAGTGAGGCGAGACAGACCAGGTGTGTTTTAGGTTTTGATGACAATAAAAGTCCTGGGGTCAGTCTTGATGGCTGGTGTGTGATGTGTAGTGCAGACATTGAGAGAGACTTGTGTGAGTTGAGTTATGTGTCATGTGACTTAAAGTTGATTGATGAACTGGACAAGATGTGTCAGCGCTTTGATGATCTACGTTGTGAAGTTAGGTACAAATACTGGATATTTAATGATGTGGACAAGTTGACCGTTATAGTGTCACATCCTCATGGCTGTCCTAAACAGGTCTCTGTAGGACAATGGACACACAAACGTGAGAGGGATGATGACCATGCTGATGATGATAATGATGGCCCCACCTGGACAAGGTACTGGTACACAACATGTACATGTCCAGGCTCCAGTGGAGCGTGTGTCTACAGGCTGGGAGATAACAGTTTGTGGTATCAGCATCCCCACAGTGGATGGGACTCTGAAGGAAATTATAGTGGGAAGTGGAGAGTGATGTAACTGTTAGTTCTCTCCCCTTGTCTACACAATGTAAACAAACAAAATGGCGGAACTTTGCCCGTCTGTAAACTGTTTGTGTTAAGACCTGCATGTCTTTTCAACATTTTATTACATTTAAATGTTTAAAACAAATGTTTTCATTGATATAAACCGTTTAACCGAATTAACTTGCTTGTACATAGATGGATGTTAGAGTTTTTTTTTGTTTCAAATGTTGTAAACAATCAGCTTATACTTTTTGTCGGCAAGTTGTTGTCATATAACATATAGAGATCTACCTGTCATATAGGCTGGCTATTTCCTGTAAATTAAATGTAACCTACCTATCAAATGTCATATTCATACTGTTTACATTTGTTTATAAAATGTTCACACTAAACGAGATTAAATTGTAAAAGATTATATGTTTCTACTGTTGTTATTTTAATCTTTGTTGTCTGTTGATGTTTAAGTTGTTGGCAAACAGCGCATGTTGAGATGTCGATATTCGCGCCAGATTGTCGTGGGTTGTAAGTTTAAATTTTACAACGAAGTCCATATGTTTATGTCTATGCACCTGTAAGTAAGGCTAATTTAAATGATATAATTAGAAAAAAAATGGAATTCTAATAATTTTAAAATTATTTTACACATCACATGCTATATTTAGATACTTCGTCGCTTCTAGACCTTCTCCAATAGAAACATGAAAAAATACTTTGCAGCTGTCATTGACTGATTTTTGTGTAAACATTGTTGTCATTCTAATTGACTAGAAATCCTTGAACAATACTTGGCTGTGATATTTAAAACAACTTTTGTAAAAGTTGATCGATCGGCCGTGATAGAACAACTAGTGTGACTTTAAAACATTGAATCAAAGTTTTCAATTATGAAAACTGTAAAGCAGGGCGTTAATAAGCAACTGGAGAAATGGGACGACATGGTCGAGTAAAAGAGTAGACACATTTTGTCTCCAAGGACACGAGTTTGATTCCCATGTTCGATTACCTTTCTTGATGCACGGATCTGATGTGTACCTGGACATGTTTGGAGAAACAAAATTCGACTGGGTGTTCCGTGTGGACTCAATGACGTAATAAGTCATGAGTATAACACCAACACATGAACTCTACTTTCTCTGCCGAATTGACCGCATGATATGCAAGATAGCTTTACTTCAAAGTTGCTAGTCAATTTAAATATAATATGTAACACATTGTTATACACAACTGTTACACCAATTCTACTTATTTCGAATATCGATACATTTTCAGTTATAGCATGAAGATGGATTCGGGGACAATATCGGTTTCATGAGTTCACTCTCTGTTAAATAATTTGATTAAATGATAAAAGAAATGTATAAAATAAACATCCTTGGCAAAGCTAAGCTATAAATACTTCGATCTCTAAATTGGAAAAAAAACTACTTTGTGGTCAAAGGGAAGTGACAATGAAAAAAATATTAAATGTCGAGTAATTACATAGTTGTTTCCCTGTTTAAATAAATTAAATTTATAACATTATTTTTACTTTCTCGTATATACGAAGTACAGAGAAAGTCTTGTAATCGTGCAAAACAAAAAATCGAAATTTTTACAAATCTCGACGTTTTACACTTCACTGATACGGAAAAACATAATTTTGCAATCTTGTCCGTAAGTCTGTGTGTGTGTGTGTGTGTGTGTAAACACGATAAATTGAGTACCGTTACAGCTAGATTAAATGAAATTTCATATAGAAGTATTTTATCAAAATCGTAGATCTTGATATACTTTGAGCGATTTCCGATAACCAAAAGTGGTACTTTTTCTACTTTGAATTTTTCAAAAGCCTATAACTTGAGTACTATTTCAGATAGATAAATGAAATTTCACATGTCAGTAAAAGATCTCATTCTCTACCTTCTATCAAATTTAGAGTAATTTCCGTTGATTGGAAGTACTAATTTACGCTATTTACGATTTCTCAAAAAACGAATGTAAATTAAAATTAATAATATTCCGCACTATTATGCACGTTTTATTTGGAGTTCACAGGTGTGCAATTCTTTTTTTCTACGAGATTTTGTTCGATCAAATTTTGAGTAATTTCCGTTGACCGGAAGTACTAATTCACGCTATTTCCGATTTCTGAAAAAAGCATGTAAATTTATAAAGTACTAATAATATTGCGCACTATTAAGCACATTTTGTTTTGGCGTTGGCTTGGTGCTTAATCAAATGTCGGAGGACTTATATCACGGTAGAAAGACATGTCACAGGTTTTAAAATCATCGTTCTCCATTCGATCCAACAGATAGCGGCTGTGTAATTGTATACGCTGCTCATTACTTAAGCGTCATTAATTATTTAAACTGGGAACCCCGATAATCGTAAACCAAATAGACTTGAAATTCTGATTTAATTATAATTATCTGTACATGAATTAATTACGGCCTATGGGATCTACATGTTTCATACAAGACACGACTTCACTATATATCAGGGGTCTCCAAATTACGGCCCGCGAGGTCCTCTCATCCGGCCCGCGGAGATCTTTTTGTCCACGGAAAAAACGTTTGTTGGTGATGGCTGAGGAACTTTGCCCAGAAAAATCAAAGACATGCCCGGAAGAAATTGGCCCCCGAACTGAAATTTGATAATTAATGCGGCCTTCGGACTGAAAAGTTTGGAGACCCCTGCTATATATTATAATATTTTAAATTATTAATCGTTAACTGATAAATTATCGGCGTGTATAACATTACGTCTACTACTGTATTCTTCTTATCGCTGTATAAACAATTCTTCAGATTGATTTTAAATATTGATCGTATTTTTAATCTAAGGGGTCGTCCATAAATGACGTCACACTCGTAGGGGGAGGGGGTCCGTAATTTTGTGACGGTGTGTGATGAGGGGGAGGGGGGGGGGGGTTCAGATAGTGTGACGTCACTTTTTTTGCACTATAAAAAAAGCAATGTTAGAAAACAAGTTTTAGCCGTTACTTCGCGTTTTAGATAGCGTTTTTAATAATTGTAATAGGAATTGATCAAAGTATCGATGTTTTAAGCAACACTCAACAGCAACTTTGAGGGGGGTTGTAGACTGAGGTGTGACGTCATTTTAAAGGGGGGGGGGTTGTCTGGCTTTTTGTGACGACGTGTGACGGAGGGGGGGGGGGAAGTAAAAATCGTCCAAAAAAGCGTAAAGTAATTTATGGATGACCCCTGACTGATTTGCGTAAATCGATCAAAGGCGCTAAATCTATATCAGACACTGATTCGAAAAGTACTTTGATTATGCAATTCAACTGTCAATTCATTAATAACAAAAATAATGAAAGAAAAGAAGCGAGTTCGGTATATTACAATGTATTACTTTGATTGGACCTCAGTGTATGGTCATTTGTATAACAATTCAGAACAAATAGCCGTATTAAAATAAAACACCAATAGTAGATTACTGCTTAAATTAAATATTTCTAGGTCAAAGTTTTAAAAGATGGCTATGAGTTTTAAAGCATTAAGTTATATAAAATACCTTATATTAAGGAGTACATTTGTATAAATAGACGTATACTAGTATCCACTAGACGGCTTAACACCACTATTTTCTGAACTTAAAACCCGACATCACATTACCGTAATAAAAAACCCGACACCGCATTAAAAAAGGAGATTTTATCATACCACTTGTATAATAGTAAAGGGAGGCAGTTTAAGAGCAGTCGTGCAATACATTTTTTTTTTAAATTACGTTTTTAGTTCTTACATTCTTAAAATAGAATAGAACCGAGTAGAAGAAAAGATTCGCGCACAAACTAAATGCAAACGGTTTTACTGTAATACAGGGGTCTCCAAACTACGGCCCGCGGGCCGGATGCGGCCCGCGAGGTCCTCTCATCCGTCCCGCGGAGATCTTTTTGTCCACAGAAAAAACGTTTGTTGGTGATGGCTGAGCAACTTTGCCCAGAAAAATCAAAGACATGCCTGGAAGAAACTGGCCCCCGAACTGAAATTTGATATTTAATGCGGCCCTCGGACTGAAAAGTTTGGAGACCCCTGCTGTAATAGAACGGAGAATAGTACTTTATAAAGGAACAATTGCTTAACTTTTGAGAAAATGGACATAGTGTAAAGTATTACTTTTGGTCACCAGAAATCGGTTAAAATGTGATTGATTTAAGATAATCTGATTTGATACCTATGTATAAAGTTTAGTCTACCTAACTGAAATGATACTTAAATTATTTTATTATTTTTTAAACCGGAAAAGGTACTTACGAAACCGTGTTTACTAAAAGACATACATACATACACACAGACATACAGAGAAAATTGCAAAATTACGTTTTTCTGACTCTGTGATGTGTAAAACGTCGAGATGTTGAAAAATTTCGAATTTTTTGTGCACGATGTTAATACTTCCTCTATACTTCGTGTAAGAGAAAGTAAAAACCAAAGTAGAAACAAGCACACAGCTTTGAAATACACAGTCGCGAAACAAAATGTTTGAAACTTTTCTAATTCACAGCTACACATGTATTAATACAGCCTCGTACAAATCTCATCACACAGCTTTCAATAAAAAAAAAAAACAACAGCACATTCCGTTTGTCAAGTTGCTGTTGATTTTTGATGCGTGACTAAGAATTTGATACGTTTTGTGATTGTGTGATTAGGCCGTGTGACGCGCCTGGCTTAACTCAAGTAGTCTGTCAGCGTTCTGCAACAGATCAGTTTATTTTAATATGGCCACGTCATGTCAGTCCTATACATCCAAACAGTGGTGTAGCGAGGTCGGGTGTCACCCGGTGCGGCACTTAATGGTGTCACCCCCCAGAGGCGTAGCGACCCTTCCCCGGGACAAACTTTCAAATTTTCGAATTGCACCCCCCCCTCAAGTTTTCGATTTGCACCACCCCCCCTCGAAATTTCGATTTGCACCACCCTCCCCCGCCTCAAGTTTTTCTCTATATATTTTGCTATTTTTCGCCTTGGAGTCACCCCCCCCCCTAAATGGTGTCACCCTGTGCGGTCCGCACCCCCCGCCCCCCCCCCCCCCCCTCACAAAGCCCCTGCATCCAAACCCCACAATATGGCCACGTGATCTCAGTCCTATACATCCAAACACCACAGATTTAAAGAATCGATTACTTTATTCACAGTAGTAATAGACTTCGTATGTGTTACATGTAAATTCACATCATATGGGTGGATTATAAATGACGTCACACTTGTAGGGGGGGTTGTAATTGTGTGACGGTGTGTGATGAGGGGGAGGGGGGATTTCAGACCCCCAAGACACACCCTCCAAGACGCACCCTCCAAGAAGCACCCTCCAAGACGCACCCTCCAAGATGAAGCTCCCCTGGCTGCGCCACTGACAACACTATCTGATGTTATTCTTGCTACTGTAACTACAATTAAAAACACTATCCGATATTATTCTTACTACTGTAACTACAATTAAAAACACTATTTGAATGGTTCTGGGATAGGTAGAGTCCAGAATACTGGTCACGTGATGAGCGGGGTCCGAAGCCGTGGGGACGTCACTGTTCTGACGTCACTCTCCTGGTGTCCAGATAAATTGTAACAGGTCGATTTTGAAAGGTTAGAACACCTTGGCCGACAGGTAAATTGGCCCTGAGAAAAATGTTGGCCCCGACAAAAAAGTTGTCCTGGACATAAAAGTTAGCTTAAATCAGAAAGTTGGTCCATTTGAGAAAAGTTTCTCAGGCAAAAAAAAATGTTGGCCCAGACAAAAAGTTGGCTCAGACAAAAATGTTGGCCCTGATAAAAATGTTGGCCCAGATAAAATGTTGGCCCAGAAAAATATGTTGGCCCTGAGAAAAACTTTGGCAGAGACAAAACATTCGGCCCAGACAGAAAGTTGGCCTAGATAAGAAAGTTGGCCCATTTGAGAAAAGTGGCTCAGGCAAAAAAAAAATGTTGGCCCAGAACAGAGCGTTGATCCAGACAAAAAAAATTGACCGAGACAAGAAAGTTGCCCCGGAGGAAAAGCTAACTTTGACAAGAAAGTTGACCTACATAAGAATAATGGCTTAGACAAGAATGTTGGCCAGGAGAAGAAAGTTGGACCAGGCAAAAAAGTTGGTATGGCAAGAAAGTTGGCCCATTTTAGAAAAGTGGCCCAGCTAAAAAAAGTTGGCCAAGACGAAACAGTTGGCCCAAACAAGTTAGTTGGCCCAAACAAGTAAGTTGGCCCTGAAAAGAAAGTTGGCCCAAACAAGTAAGTTGGCCCAGACAAGTAAGTTGGCCCAGACAAGTAAGTTGGCCCAAAAACAAGTTAGTTGGCCCAGACAAGTCAGTTGACCCAAACAAGTTAATTGGTTTAGAAAAAGAAAGTTAGCCAGACAATAAAGCAAGCCCAAACTAGCAAATTTGTCAATGTAATGATTACAATATATTCGTATAACTGTTTATATTGTCTGAAAACGATAGTGGGAAGGTCTAAAATCCACAGTTATAATTAGACAAACCAACCTAATTAGGAGATCCGCGATTGCTATCTATGTTTAACTAGACTCTGTTTTGTAAGTTCAGACAATTAACCATATTTCTCGGAGTTAATTTAATTTGTAAATAAACCGGGAGTGATCTCCCCTAAACTTTCTCGAATATTCTAATATAACACTACGGGGGATGGCAACTCGGGATATAGACTTCTAGACATGATTTTTAATCCATTTTAAATACTCAAATTTTTAAAAATAGAATATAATTTCGTAGAAAAAAGAAATGCACACCAAGTGAACGCTAAATAAAGATGTGCATAATAGTGCGCAATATTATTAGTACTTTATAAATTTACATGCGTTTTTTGAGAAATCGGAAATAGCGTAAATAAGTACACACACACAGACACACAGACATACGGACAAGATTGCAAAATTATGTTTTCAGTATCAGTGAGGTGTAAAACGTCGAGATTTGTAAAAATCTCGATTTTTTTTGCACGATTACAATACTTTCTCTATACTCGTATATACGAGAAAGTAAAAAACATGTTCATTTAACCATGTGATTGTCAACTAGTAACGAATTAAAAACTTTGATTTCTCATGAGTTTATTACTTATATAT